>NW_007245924.1:165436-185509 GCF_000164805.1 Carlito syrichta
GTGGGCCGGTCGCTGCTTCGCCACGGATTTTGATCTTTGTTCTCCCAGGCCGGTTCGCCTTCCTGGTCTCTCTTCTCCCGCTGGGCCGGTTTATCAGGAGGAGATTGTTTTCCAGGTTAGTTTCACACAAAGGAAGTGTTCTCTGCACCTCTGAGCTCCCTCCTCTTCCCCAAGCCTTATCCCTTCTCATTTCCCTGCTCGGATCCTGGTCTCTTTGGACCCTTTCCCTCTCCGGCCCGGGAACGATCTCGAGTTGGTTGTTTCTCTCTCTGTCAGTCAGGCTGCAGGCTTCCGCCTCAGTCTTGCCAGCGTGGGGCATGTGGTGTCAGTAAATAGAGGCCACGGCACCACACCTGAGAGGAGGAGAGGGGTGGCACTAACTGGAAAAGGCTAGGCCTGGGAATTCAGGATGCTGAGTAGAGATGGCACTTAAGAAATGTCCCAGAAAGTGCCCTTATGACTTTTCTTAGCTAATACCATCCCCCACCCACCAACCACCTATCCTCAGTCACTAACCATTCCAGAATCTCTCTTGCTTAAGCCAGCCTTTCATCTATAGGCTTCATTAAGCTTTCCACAAATGTTAGGCTAGACCAGCAGGGTTGTTTCGTTTCTGGGACTCAGGAAGTTACAGAGGGTTTGATGAGGAGAAATCTGTTTTGTGTAAATACAATGCATGCATGTGTACAGGGTGTCCAGAACCTCTTAAGCCCTGGCAGAAAGTGACTTGTTCCCTGGTGTGATTCATATTGGAGTGGCTAATTGAAGAAAGAAGGTGAAGAAGTGGAGGAGGGGAGGGAGGCTCTTTACTATTATTTTTAGAGCCCTCTTAATGATGATTAAAGGACATTGTGGCATAGTGGAACATGTCCTGGATTGAAAGTCAGCAGACGTGTTTTCTTGACTCAACTTTGCTGCTGTGTGCCCCTGGATAAGTGATTTTCTCTCTCTGGTTCTCAGTTTACTCATTTACAGAACAAAGCAATCGGGACAGTCACCTATAAAATCTCCTCTAGTTCCAAGGTTCTATAATGATCATAACATCAGTATTAGATTGGAAGCATAGAGGCTTATTTAAGAAGAAATAGTTAGAGGACAAACATAGACTGGGAATAAACTCTTCCCACTTCCCCATTCCTACCCCTTCAGGTAGGGTTCATCTTTTTGCCTCTGGGAAAGGAGGGTTGAACTGCATTTTCTTATTCCTGCCTCATTTTTTCTTCTTTTTGTGCTTTTTCTTAGGACTAGAAGTCGGACATTTGATGATGTTTGACCCAGCGGCAGCAGTAGCAGGCAACGCAATTTCAAAGCTGCGCTCAGCCTCTATTTCTTCTCTCCTGTAATCACAAAGCCCATTTTGGACCAGGAATTCCAATCATGTCTGTGATGGTGGTGAGAAAGAAGGTGACACGGAAGTGGGAGAAACTCCCAGGCAGGAATACCTTTTGCTGTGATGGCCGCGTCATGATGGCCCGGCAAAAGGGCATCTTCTACTTGACCCTTTTCCTCATCCTGGGGACATGTACACTCTTCTTTGCCTTTGAGTGAGTTGCCATTGACTAGAGTTGCCTGATTATGGTGCTTTGTATCTATGGGAAAAATCTTTCTGGGGAGTTTGTGGCTGGTCCTAGGATAACTTTTACTGTCCTCTTGTAGATCATGCCAACTGAATTCATTGCTTTGTGGTTTTAGCAGAGTGTGTGCTTCCTAAAAATTTTGTAGCACTGATTTGGGACTACCCCAGGCAAACTTGTGAAATAAGGGAGTTTGTCTTAATTACCTCCCCCTTTTAGTGGTGCTTAGTAACAGACTGCCTCCTTACCATGTCCCCCAAACTTAGGGGCACCCCTCATTGTTGTAACACTACTCAATGATATTCACCTATTCTATTATTCTAGGTTCTATTTCCTTAGAGCTCAGTTCTCAGCTAGTTGTTAAATTGAAAAGCCAGCTGAATTGGGAACCAGCAGATTGGTTCCAGCTTTAGCTGTGCCACAAAGTAGCCATGTGCATGGCATATATGAGGGGGACCCCCCAAAAAACTGCATTTTTTTTTGAAGGATGGGCCCTTTGTAGTATAGGGTTCCCCTGCTAGGTAAGTGTTCTAGGAACCCATCAGCATCAGTGTTGTGAGAGACTGTGTTTGGCTTCAGTGAATTTTTTGTGTGTGGAGATTCTTTGAATGTGTTTGTTTGCCCATTTCATGATGGGTGATTTATGAGTGCACCTGCCCATACCACACTAAGTGTTCAGCAGTTTTTGACCAAAAGTGACATGACCCCATCCCCCACCTTCCCTATTCACCCACTCTCACCCCAAGCAACTTTTTTTTTTTGTTTCCCTGAATGAAAAACATCCTCAAAGGGAAACGTTTTTGCCAGTGTGGAAGAGGTGAAACAAAAAAAAGGGCAGAAGCACTAAAAGTCATCAAAATTGACAAGTTCAAACACTGTTTTGAGCAGTGGAAAAAGTGTCTGGATAGGTGTACTGCATCAAACGGAGAGTACTTTGAAGGTGACTGAAGTTTAAGTGTGTAATAATAAATACATAATTTTTAATAAATAAGTTCCATTTTTTTGGTCCCCTTCATATGTGCTTATTAAAAGTGAGTTGTTGGGCCCGGCGTGGTGGCTCAAGCCTGTCACCTCAGCACTTTGGGAGGCTGAGGCAAGAGGATTGCCTGAGCTCAGGGGTTCAAGACCAGCCTGGGTAACTTGGTGAGACCTTGTCTCTAAAATAAAAATTAAAAAACAATTAGTCGGCCGTGGTGGCTTGTGCCTTTAGTTCCAGCTACTTGGAAGGCTGAGATGGAAGGATCACCTGAACCCAGCAGGTTGAGGCTGCTGTGGCCGTGAGCGTGCCACTGCACTTCAGCCTGGGCGACAGACTCTGGCTCAAAAAAAAAAAAAAAAAGTGAGTTCTTTCCCTCAGAATCTCTCAACATAAACAACTCTCTATTCTGTGTATGCTTGGTACCTGCCTTGGAGTGATTTTTTTCTGTGGTGTAGTACCTAGTACTAGAACCATTGTTTGAAATCTCTGTAGGTCACTGCTCTAGGGAGGTGGCCAGTTGGTTTCTAGGGCACTGTGGCATGTCTACTGGGTGTGCTGAGAATGCTCAAACTCTAGGGATGGGAGCAGTGCTAATTGTTTTGGGATTACTGTGAGGAGGCCCTTGAGGAGCCAAGAGATGTATGTGTGGACTGTGAGTCACACCTGATGTGAGCCTGCTACAGTGTGTGTACATGGGTGACCTGGAGTTCCATGCTGGGGTATGGCTGTGGGAGGCAGGAGGGGGTTCTTTGGCCAACCTTTGTGGGTAATTAAAATGAGCTCCAGTCCCTTGGGGCTCATTTTTGTCCTTCTGTAAGGGCTTCAGGCTTTCCCAGTGCATCCAGAGTGATCTTCAGGCTGCTTTGCCAGACTTTTTGATGGTTACAGCTGGCTTGAGTAAAAGCAAGGGGAGGAGGGGCACCCAGTTTATCACGGGGCTGGAAAGGTAAGGTCAGGGGAGCTCTTTGTTAAAACCCCTTTGCTGCTGCTGCTGCCGCAGACTTTGTGAAGTATTTGGTGAAGTCAGGCAGGTTGCTGAAGGCTTCTTAGTTGCTTTCCAGTTTGAGTTCCGTGACTGAGTGTGTGCGTGCACGTGTGCATGTGTGTGTGCAAGTGCTTGTGTGTGGTATGAGTGAGCAAGTGCAGTCAGGAAGCATACGCATAACACCAAATTTTTTTTTCCCCTTCTCTTCACCCACCTCTCAAGACTTCACTTCATTCCTGCCTTGCTTAGTTTTGGAA
Organism: Carlito syrichta; assembly: GCF_000164805.1. NCBI lineage: Eukaryota > Metazoa > Chordata > Mammalia > Primates > Tarsiidae > Carlito > Carlito syrichta. The sequence continues at coordinate 169,232 of NW_007245924.1, forward strand.
GTGCAAAGCTGAATGCTGTTCCCTGTCATTCTTCCTTTCTTTCACTCTTTTTGTCATCCCCACCTCCATGGTTACATTTTTATGATTGGAACCATTCAAAACAGAGGTGAACCTCATTTTCAGGCTTTGAGTGAGTTGGTAGTTCTGGGCCCAGGAAACCTCTTGTTTGCCTGGTCAGGGGCACTTGAAATTTGGAGCTATTTCTGTTGGGCCCTTTTTGTATCTGGGAGCCAGTAAGAGAATCTGATTTGAATCTGTTCCACTTAGGCCCCTGAAGACCTCTGAAAAAAACTGGCAGTGGGATGACGCTTAGAATTAGCCACGTTACTGTTTGACAGAGGCAGGTTGAGTTTTCTACCAAGATGACTTTTTCCCCCACATTATTTCTTACCCTTTGAAGGGTGAGATTGTTTGTAAAACTTCCCTGGGTTCCAGCTATCTGTGAAAGAGTAAATATTTTTTAAGGTAGGGTTGGAGAGGGAGTAGTGGGAGGAGGAGGGGAGAAGGAAGTAAATGTGTTAGCTGAGGAGTAGAGTGAGAAAGTATACATCTGACCAGAGGGGCGAGGACCCTGGTAATGAATCATTTTTACTAAGAATGGGGAAATCTGTGTTTGTGAATGTGGGTAGGTGCATGCGTGTGTGTGTGTGTGTGTGTGTGTGTGTGTGTGTGTGTGTGTGTGTGTCATATAGACATGCAGAAACTCTAGGCAGTGGCTGCCTTGTGCCTAGCCAGTGACGTACTGTACAAGGTACACCAGCATGCCTCTAAGGAATGAAGTCTCTTCCTGGTTGACCTTTTTCCTGGAGTCTATAATTTACTACCAGCCACATAGTGAGAGTAGGAGTTGAGGGTGGCAGAGTGTGGGCTCCCTTATTAGTACAGAACTGAGTGAGATCTCAGGAAATCAGCTGATCTTTCCCCCTGCCTTCAGGCAGGTGAGGGTGTCTGAATAGACAAATGGCTGTCTATTTTCATTCTTAAATTGTCCGGGAGCATAGGCTTCACATCCTCTGGCTGCTGCAGATTTGCCTTGTGGGAAGAAAATTCAAATCTTGAGGCACATCTGGATCTGTGGGTTTTTTGTTTTTGAGTCAGAGTCTCACTTTGTCGCCCAGGCTGGAGTGCAGTGGCATGCTCACTGGATCTGTGTTTTAGTAACAGGGTTCTACTTGCAGCAGGTACTTAGGAACAAATGTGAGTTGATTTATAGCTGCCTGTGGCACAGCTCAAGGCCAGCCAGATGGCTTAAGAAGTCTGGTTAGGCATGTGGGTGTCCCTTAATGAAAAACGTGCAGTGTTAGTGCTTGTGGATTCCTTTTATTTTTGGATTGTACCTTTACATGTCTTCTAGAAGACTTTGCAAAGGAGGGACCTGTAATTTTCAGTGGACAGCTAGTAGGCTGAATATATAAAACAAAAACAGGTTGTCCACCCAGGAGCCAGTTAGGTCAGTATTGCTTGAAGTGCTTCCAAAGAAGTTGGATGGCCAGCTCTCAGGGCTACTGTCACAGAGTGGACATTGGGACAGGTATTCACTAAGTTTCTTGCAACTGTGAGAATCTGAAATTCTGTATGTCTGTCTGGAAGACTCAAATACACACAAGAGGAGAATATAGGTTGCCAGTAAGCAGTTGTATTTAAATATAATTGTATTCATAGTGTTTTTAAGTTTAAAAGTGAAGTGAAAATGGTACAATGCTTAAAGAAAAGGTATTTCCTAATTAATTCTTCAGGTTAAGTATTTGGGAAATGTGAGTGTATATGCCAGCTTCAGCTTTGAGCACATGAACCATTCTCAGTCCTTTCTGCTCAAGCCGTGTGCTACTAGTGTGATGAACACATAGCTAGCTGCTTGGCTTGGAATGTTAGGATGCTATAGCATAATGACACTGACAACCTGTGAGCTGTCTAGCTACTGAAAGGCTGTTGTGTTAGTCAGTCATACTCAACTTCTTGATAAAGTGTGGTGTTGGGGAAAGGACCAAGTGTACTATCTTCTGGAATTGGCTTCCTAGTTTTCTCTTTTAACTTTTGAATCAGGTCACTAGTAAGGTGAAGGTTCCCAGACTTCTCTTATGGCAAGAGTGACTAGGCGGCCCTTGACCCCTGAAGCAGAAGCAACTTGCTGCAGTGATCAGCGCTTATGCTCTCACTGTGCTGTCTATGGAGGAAATCATGTCAAGGTCCTGTCAGACCAGTTTCTGTAGGACTGGTCCCCATGGGAGCTTTTGATGTACATATTGGCAGAAGAGTCATTGAATTGGATGAACTGGAAAAAGCTTTGTAGCACTGCTTAGTAATCAATCGTCTCACTTCTCCTAGCCTATCCAAATGCTACTCCTTTTTCAAGTTCTTTCTTGATGAAACCTTTCCAGTGATTTCTACATTCATTGGGCTAATTGTACATGCTACTCATTTAACAAATAATTGTATGATATTTCTTATATTTTGGAATTCTGTGGTGATTCTGCTTCTCACTTGTTGTCCCCCACAGCTAGATGCAAGCTCTTTCAAGGTCAGGGATTATCTCCTATGGCTGTGTTGCCTCCACAGTGCTCTCTACCAGGCCTTGCATAGAATAGGTTGCCAATAAATGTTGCTGAATTAAAACATCCTGGATGTACTTAAGATTTAACAATCTTGATTCATAGAATCATAGATTGGGAGAGCTGGAGGGGGCTTTGGAGACTATCTCCATCCTTTTGTGGGTGAGGAAACCAGGCCCACAGAAGTGAGACTACTTCCTCAAGATCAATTGGCCAGCTGGTATCTCTATAGGACATAACCTTTCATCTCATTGTCCATTGTTACCTTCAGACTATGGAATCCTGAAGACATTCAAGTGTACGTGCTTTAGTAAAGCTGTGCATGGTGCCAAATGCTAGACTAGCATATTCTGGATTCTTGCAAGCCAGTGTGTGTTACCTAGTGGCATCTATGTATTTGAGTCTCTCAAGCTCATGTTCCTAGAAAATGAAGGCATCTCTGTGGAGAACTGACAGCATTCTGGCATGGTATTTCTAGTAGCCTTGCAGGAACAGGGAAGCCCATCTCTTAATGTAAACTTAGAATATGAGGATCTTTGTGAGTTAACAAGGGATCATCACTGCTGTGGCTACTCGTAGTCCCTGATGCTAGGATGAGAACGGCTTGGAGAAAAATCGAGCAATATGTGCTCCCTACCTTGTTACTCTGTGGGTTATTCTGATGAAAGGGGCATTATGTCATTGCAGACAGATGGAACAGAAAAAACAGATCTGACAATATGAAGTTACTAGGTTTGAGGAAACACAGAACTATGTAGACCAAAGCCAAACTTTGACATGGCAGAATGTGTCTATAGTGACAAGGTCCATGTTTTTGAAGAGTATCCTTAAGTGAGACTGGGAAGAGAAAAAAATGACTATATCATACTCTCTAAACAAGAGGGCATTCTCTGGAGAATTACTCTATGAAGGTGAATCTTATATTTCATTTAGCATAGGATTCTGTCTGTGACTTGGCTGACCAAATGGGACGATTTTAGAAAGGCATAGTTGCCTTTTTGATATCAATCTATTGTAGTACTTAGCTACACATCCTGATAAAACATGTTCCTTGAGGAAGAATTGGATTATGTCTCCTGGACAGTTTGCTTTCCTTTAATAATTCTTTATGGTTCTGTCATTCAGAATTCCTCTGTATATTTTCAGCCTCTACTACTTTTTGTGGTAATGAGTTTCACACTGCTAATTTCCACTGACTGCCTCTTCCATCTTTTGAGAATGAGTTTTAATTGAGTATAGTGATCCTCTGTTTTGGAAAAAGTGAGCCCAAGGAACAGGCATGTCTCCCAGCATGCTGACATCAGTTGAAATGTTTATTGAGGGAGAGAAGAGACCATCTAATTCTCCCTCCTCAGAGATGGCAAAGCTGGTATTGTGTTTAACAAAAAAGGAGGCACCTTATGCCACTTGCAATAGCAAGAAACTAGCTAATTCAGGGCAATTAATTAGTGGGTTGTTTCTGGAATGGAGCAATGAGAAGACAGGGGTCTTATGATGATGATTAGATAGGCTCCGAATACCAGCCTGTGAAGTTCGAGGATTAATATAATAGGCAGCAGGAAATGGTTCTAAGTTCTTGAGTAGGGGGATATTATGAATGAAGTTTGAGCTTTGTTATTATAACTGAATTTTGGCAACTACTGTGTAGGTTTGCCTGGATAGAGATTTTGATTCTCCTGGGTGAGAGGTTGGCTTATCACCTCAGAATTGAAAATGTCCCTGTTTGGTTAATTTTCTTCATTGCTACTGGAGCAAAAGAGAGTTAGACATTTTTCTCTGACCTTCACATAGCAGTAAATCTGGAAACTTATTTTAAATTATGTTTTTAGTATTAAGGGAAACATTTCCCCTCTCACCAGACTCTGAGTGTCATCAGAAGAATCTTGCAACAGTCTTATGGGTGGTTCTACATGTTTATTGTGCTCTAGAGGAATTATCTTAGTCTGTTTGGCTGCTCTAACAAACTACCATCCACTGGGTGGTTTATAAACAACAGAAATTTAAGTACAAGATCAAGGTGCTTACAGATTTGGTTTCTGGTGAGGGCCTATTTCCTGGTTCATAGATGGCCTCTTTTCTCTGTGTCCTCACATAACTGAAGGAATGAGGGAGCCCTCCAGGGTTTCTTTTATAAGGGCACTAATCCCATTTTGAGGGCGGAGTCTTAGGTGACCTAATCACCTACCAAAGGCCCCACCTCCAAATACCATCACATCAGGGGTTAAGATTTTAAGTTCACACCTGTAATCCCAGCACTTTGGGAGACTTAGGTGTGAGGATTGCTTGAGCCCAGGAGTTTGAAACCAACCTGGGCAACATAGCACAATCTTATCTATACAAAAAATTTTTTAAAAATTAGCTGGGCATGGTGGCAGGCGCCTGTAGCCCCAGCTACTGGGGAGGGCTGAGGCAAAAGGATGGCCTGAGTCCAGGAGGATGAGACTGCAGTAAGCCACGATAGTGCCACTTCACTCCTGAGGGGCACAGTGAGACCTCGACTCAAAAAAAAAAAAAAAGCTTTTAACTTAAGAATTTTGGCAGAGGGACACTAACATTCAGACTATAGCAGGTAGGTAGTAAGAGGACATATGACTGTCCATATCAGGGAGGTCTTACAGCAAAGGCTTATTTCTTACAGGTGTGACTAAAGGGCATCATGGGACTCTGATCCTTGGGCCCTTCCTGCTGTTCCAAACCCAGCTCTTCCTTAAAGCCAGCCTTAACAGCTGCTACTGGGGTAGCTTCAAGCAGCCACCAGTTTCCCAAGAGAGCTCTTCTCTGACCACTTATAGCCCTTTGTATCTGAATCACCATTCTAACTCTTGATTATTGGTCTTACCTTATTCTTTAGCTGTTTCATGTTAGTTATGTTTTCCCCAACACAATTAACTCCTATTTTTCGTGTTCTTCATTTGCTAGACCAATGTATTCTTGTTGGATGATAGATTGCACTGATAAAAGAACAAATAAACAAAAAACATAGCAAGAAAACTATTAGGAAGACTTAGAAGCAGACAGAGTATTGTACAGAACACCAGTCCAAACGGCCAGTCTGTGAGACATAGCCCTGCCACGGAATCTATATAGTTTCTTACCAGTTCCACTCATGAATCTCTTTTGAGTTTTTTTTTTCATGTGAATTGAAGTCTGTGTCATTATCATCATTCCTCCAGTGAACTAGCACACTAGGAATGGGGGATGGGACATGACACACCAGCCTAGCCTGGCACTGCTGGTTACTGCTGATCAGTACCACCATGTGGCCTGTGGGGACATATGGAGTCCAGTTGTGTAGCCCAGTTACAGAAGCCTGAGGCCAGTCCAGAAGTTGGTAGAGGATGACTCAAAAATGATGATGTCTCAGAAACGAAGACTCGATTGGAACATGGTTGCATTTATAAAATTCACAAGGGAGAAAAGGAACCTCTAACCCCCCTGAAGAAGGAAGGCCTCCTGGTACTTTGAAGACAAAGGAGAGTTCTGTTTCAAGAAGTGTATGGATATCATTATCCTAAGAAGTGTTATAGATGGAAAGTACTAAGGGGCTTCAAAAACAATTAGCTTATGTTTGTGGGGGACAGAGCCAGTCTTTCTCTAAGACAAATTAGTGATGTTTGAGGATATCCCTGACTTTTGAGGTCAATATTGAGAATTACCACCAAATCTTCACATAGTTTATTCTTGTCAGAGACAGACTTCCAGCTTATTGCAATGATGGGAGTACTTACACAATTTTTAACTGGCAAAAAAGATTATATATATCTGTGGCATACAACATGATTTTTGATATGTGTATTCATTGTGGAATGACTAAATTAAGCTAATTAATATATGCATTATGTCACATACTTATTTTTTTGTGGTAAGAACACTTACAATCTATTATCTTAGCAAATGTCAAGTATATAATATGTTAGTATTAACTAATATAGTTAGTATAATTGTTCCCTTTCTTTGCAGTCGATTTCTTGAACTTATTCTTACTGAAATTCTGTGTTCTTTAACCAGCATCTCCCCAATTCCCCAGCCCTAGGAGGGTTTTTTTAAATCATAACTTTTGAAGACAGACACTGTGGGTTGTAGTTCACAATAGTCTTAGCAGCTGGCTCTCAAAGTTTCCCCTTACTCAGAGTAGAAAGGCCTGCTGGTCCCACATCTGCCTTCCCAGCCACACCCACTCACTAGAGACAACTGGATGCCAGTAGCCTCATCTCTGGACAAGAACAATACAATGGGCCTGTTGTGTACTTGTTGACATACAGAGTGGATTGTTTTAGCAGGTGCAGAAGATAGTTTGTATGGAGATTACAGAGACCTTTATCCTTGATAGCTTAGCGTAGTTCAAATCTAAGTTGTCCTTTGTCTGGTTTACAAGCAGGTGTTAGAACTGGACTTAGTTAGGCTCGGGTCCTTCTGTGCAGGGGGGTAGCATTACTTTTGAATTTTTTGTGTTTGCTCTATTCGCTTTGTATCATTTCCCTTTAATAAAAAAATTAAACCCCCCCCTGGTGCCAAATCAGATAGATCTGATATTTCCAAGCCTTTTGATTGGAGACTGTACACCCAGGGCAATTTGAGTCCTGGAAACATTATTTCCTTGTTTTTAAGAGTTATCTTAGTGACGAACAGTGACCAGGAAGATGGTTGTTTCTCCTGTGTCCTTTGGGTCCCTGATAAGTGGAGGTGATTTTCAGTTCTGAATTCCCTTTTTGATTATCTGTGCCAGTGAAGGGGAGCAATGGAAAAGAGGATAATCCACAAGCTAGTGATACGAAAGAACCTTAACTACCCTGAACTCAGCTTCCAGGTCCTTCAGTTTTCCGAATTTTTCCCTCTACCCTTGTCTTCAAGCTAAGATTAAGGATTTTGTGAAAATAAACCAGCAAGCAAACAAAGAGAAAAGCCACTAAAATCACCTTCCAGGTTCAGTACATATGTTCACCTTTATCACAGACTGCTTAGTCGAGTGTAACACTTGGTTTGCATCCCCCATGCAGTTGTGTGTGTGGCAGGGAGGTGGGAGAGGATGGCGTGGGGGTTGTTCCCAAACTGCAGGGAACATACAACCCAGGGTTAAACATTTGCTCTGAATGGACAGCAGCTTGCTTACTCCTCATGCTGATGAGGTAAGCTTTTTTCTTAGCTTCCTTTCTTCGTTCTGCCTCTGCTCCTTGCTCATCTACTTATAGTCTGCCTCCAAGTGAAATCTCTGTTTTCAAGGAGAAATGTGCCTCAGGAGGAGGAGAACAAAAATAGGTCAGTGATGACTCTCATCATGTATTCTCATGTATTTGGTTTGAAATTCAGTTCAGATCAACAAGTGTTTAATGATAGCTCCTTTGTTCCCTTACTTGTATTAAACTCTGGGAGAGAGAGAATCATGATGATGATGTTAATAGCTAACATTTACTTAGCATTTACTATGTGTCAAGTGCAGTTCTAAGCACTTTATGTATATTAGTGCATTTGATCCACACAATGATCCATCAAATGCTGTTATTATCCTCATTTTACAGATAAAGGGACTGAAGTCAAGTCAGTTACCCAGCCGGGAGCTGATAGAGCCAAAACTCCAACCCAAGCATTCCTGGCTCAATAAGACCAGGTTTTCCCTCTTATGAGGTCCATTTGGGAGCGGGGAGATGCCGTCAACATACTGAGGAACAGTTAAGAAATAATATGAAGCTCTGGAAGTGAGAACTACAGGAAGTAGAGAAGAGAGAGATTAGTACAGTTTAGTGTAGGCCTTTGGGAAGAGGCAAGACTTCTCTAAGTCTCAGATTCTTCATCTGTCAAATCGGTATGATGGAATCTATTTCATAGATTTAGTGTGTGAATTGGACAAGATAGTGTACATAAAGTGCTTAGTGCAATGCTTGGCATATGGTGAGCACTCACTAAATGGTAGTTGTGATGGCGACCAGTGATATTGACGTCCCCCGGACCTGAAAGGTGAGTAGAGTTGGGATATCCAGAGAGGAAGAGGAATGGCCTTCCAGGTGCATTATGAGGAAAGAGGGGAGTGAACATGATGTTGGGAAGAAATACAAGGAGATAAGATTTTCTTATTCCCCTGCTGATGGTCGTTAGTCACTTACTAGCTGAGCTAATTGAGGAGATAAGAGGAATCAAGTCAATCAGCAGTCCTGAAACTTTTCATTTGTCTTGAAGCATGCTGAGATACCCTCTGTCTGACACTGTGAACCTGCTTCCTGATTGGCCCTCATTTTTTCTCCCTCCTCCTGAAGCTCAGCTCTAATGCCAGATGAGTGGGTATTAAAAAACCCTGAACATTTCCAGAGTAAGATCAGCCTGTGGTGCTTACAAATCCAGGCTCAGTTGCTTCCCTGTCCTTAGCAGGTGTGAGCTTTTCCTGGGGCAGAGGAAATGTGGCTTCCAGTGGGCTGATAGGAGAGGTGGAGTTGGGGATAAGGGAAGTCCCTTGAAACTGTCTTCTATATGTTATAGGTGGTATTAATCAATTAAGTATTTGTTGAACTCCTACTGTGTGTAGATCCATGTGTTAGGAGTTTCGAGTAATTCACGAGAAGAAACATGGTCCCTGCCCTTGAGGTGCTGCTGATTTTGTTGTGGAGGCCGGATTGACATACTAGTAACAACTGGAGAGCATCCTAGGGTAGGTATAATTAAATGTTGACTTACCTGCTTTCCTCAGGTGCCGCTACCTGGCTGTTCAGCTGTCTCCTGCCATCCCTGTGTTTGCTGCCATGCTGTTTCTTTTCTCCATGGCTACACTGTTGAGGACCAGCTTCAGTGACCCTGGAGTGATTCCTCGGGCCCTACCAGATGAAGCGGCTTTCATAGAAATGGAGATAGGTAAGTCTCCCAACCATGTGGCAAGCTGCTGTGCAGTGGGTGGCCCCAATCAATAAGAAAAATAGTAATGAAATAGTAATAGTAGTTACAGATTAACAATCACTTGTAGCTTTTTCCCTTTGAGACCCTGAATCTGAGATCATGACCACCCTGTGAATTTGGTAAGGCAGGTGTGGCAAGATTCTGAAATCATAGACTCCATTCTTCCCTGAGCTGGGTTACCAAGGTCCTGTTGTATTGTTCCAAGAGTATTTTTTTTTTTTTTTTACTTTTTTGGGGGATCACCAGCACATTTGGTTTTTGGTGAAAGCTGCAAACCTTCTCCCCATAAAGATGTTTTTATATGCGTGCATATGCACACAATTTCAGAGATTCACAGATCTTCTGAATGGCTCTCTGACCAAGAATTCCTACTTTAGGGGAACACATAAGGTGCCAGGAACTGCTGAGAATTCTAGGAAGGGAGAATTCAAAGAGGAGTAGAGGAAACAATTGTAGACTCAGTTTGGTGCAGACTGCAGTACAAGATAAGAATCTTTAGGGCAGAGATGAAGTGTTACACTATCCAGGAGCCAGGGTGTCTTCATGAATTGAAGCAGAACATCCCAGAGCTAGAGAAAGGAATTTCCTGGGAGCCCACAGTGGGAAAGAAGACTGTGATGTAAGTACTGAGAGGAAGTGGGAGCCAACCAGATCAACAGCAGTGCTTATGCCTACCTAGATGGTTCTCAAGTTCGGTACCCAAGTAGCTTGAGTCAACATCCAAACCAGGCAGAGGAGAAAGCGACCCAGGACTTGTAAGACAAAGAAGCTATGGCAGCAGACACCAACCTGTGACTGGCCTTTACTTCTTTGAGGGTGCTTTGAAGGCTTCTAGATATTTATTTTGTTTACTTTGTGTTTTCCCATAGCTTCTTGGTAGATTTTTTAAAAAAGAATTTCAGCCTGTTTTAGTTGAACTAAGAAGAAATTGGTTTGTGCTCATGAGAGCTAGAACTACTTGGGGGTAGGGTGAGGATGGGGATAGTGGGAAGAAAGCAGAGGCAAGATTGTGCTGGCACAGCAGGAGTTCTGGGGGGACCTGATAGAACTGGGGGTAGTTAGGAGCAAGATGGTAAGAAAGAGTTGTGAGTGCTGTTTTTTCTCCATCTGGGTTATTCTTTTATAGTTCCCTTTCCATTCACTATGGAGAAACGGAGAAACTGAGGGTCGAGTTAGTACCTGACTTGCCTCTCGCATTTCACAGCAGGTTGTTAACAAGGTTAGCTCTTTTCTGCCTGATAACTGGGCCTGGGGCCCAGACTCAAGTGACACATTGTGACCTCTGCATTTAACATGTTTCTCTCAATAGAAGAGTGTATTTTTTAGTTCATATGTAAGTTCATGTTAGCAAGTTTTTGTCAGCTTTTATTCAGCCCTCTACTGGGTTTGCTGTGACTGAGGGATGGGGAGAGAAGAAGTCATGTGATTCCATTGCCTCCTGGGAGGATGAACCGTGAACTCTATCTCCCAGGTGTCCTCATTTAAAGCATATGCAAAGGAATATTAAAGTGGCATGCTGTACTTATCCTCTAATGAATAGCTGTCCCCATCCTTTTAAGACTTGTGACACACTGTTATTGTTTGATTTCACATCATCCACCCTACTCCACAAAAAAGGAAAAATGTTCCATATGGCAGATATTTTTAAAATCAAAGTGAATTGAAAAATATTCTGTTTTTAGAATTATACTGCATGGCGATGGTGCAGTGAGACAGTCACTCTCATATGCTGCGGATGGGTAGGCATGCAGATTCATACAGTCTGTCTGGGAAGCATTTGGACAATCAGTAAGATGGGCTTTAAAGGTTCATATCCTTTGACCCATTAATTCCATTTCTCTAAGGCTTTAGTTAAAGAAAATAGTCAGAGTTTTACAAATGGCAGGAGGAGGATTTTTAGTGCATAATTTTTTCTTTTTCCTTTTAATATGAATAGCTATTTTAATGCCAGCAACTTCATATATTACTGCTTAGACGTCACATACTTTTCTTTTTTCTTTCTGTTTTAGAAATAATTTTAACACATGAATGTTTTCTTGGAAGGGAGGAGGGGACTGGGATTGGCATGGTGATCAGAGAGGATTCAAGCTTATATCTGTAATGTTTTAAGTTTTTGCATGTAGCATCATTTAAATAGTAAGAAACTAGACACAACTTAAATGCCCAACCATATGGAATGTGTAAATAAATCATAGTACACATATATGAGGGAATATTGCCAATAATGATGTTTTAGGAAAAAAGTTAACAACCATGGAAAAATGTTCATGGTATAATGTTAAGTAAATAATTCATGGTGCAAAATTGCAGTTGTAATATTATCTCAAATTTTTAAAAATCATGAAAGTTTACCTATTAAGAGAAGACTAGAAGGAAATACACCAAGATGTGTGAATATCTCTGAGATGTGAGACTGTCGGTGATTTTTAGTGTTTCTTATTTATATTTTCTGTTTTTTGCAGTAAACATGTATTATACTTATTGTAATATTTGTTTTCCTAATTGTAAGTATTGCTACTCTTTTTTCATGCACACATTTTATGTTTGTAAGATAGTATTCTGTTATACATACTGTCTTTTAGCATATGTTTTTATTATGCAATATACTGCATTTTCTTGTGTCACCATTTGTTCATCTACATCATTTTAAGCTCGTCCTTTTCTTTTTTTTTTTTTTTTTGAGTTGGAGTCTCACTCTGCCACCCAGGCTGGAGTGCAGTGGCTCGCTCACGGCCACCGCAGCCTCAACCTGCTGGGCTCAGGCGATCGTTCTGCCTCAGGCTTTCAAGTAGGTGGAACTACGGGCATGTGCCATCACGCCTGGCTAATTTTTCTTGATTTATTATAGAGATGAGGTCTTGCCAAGTTGCCCAGGCTGGCTTCAAACCCATGGGCTCAGGCAATCTCTCCCCTTGGCCTCCCAAAGTGCTGGGATTATAGATGTGAGCCACTATGCTCAGTCATCTACATCATTTTAAATGTCTGTATAATATTCCATTCCGTGCGCGTATTGCAGTTTACTTAACTAACCTCTTACTGTGACATTGATTTATTTTTAGTTTTTTACTATTAAAAGGGACTCTACAAGTTTTGTTTTAATTTTTAAGTTTAACGATGTGGGGTACAAGGCAGGATTGGGTAAGAGGTCTAGGTACAGGTGAATTTTGGGCCTCCCATTGGCCTTCATTTGACCTGGACCAGGATCAGGCACCCTTACTGATGTCATATGCCCCCCCACCTGGCAGTGTCCTGCTACTGCCATGATAAGTATTTTTATATAAACACCTTTTGTATATCTCTCTATAATTCTGATAAATTACTAAAAGTAGCATCGCTAGGTCAAAGAGCATACACGTTTAAAACTACCAGCTGCTCACTGGTAGGTATAAGAATGACTATTTTCCACCCTTGCCAATGCTGGATGTTTTTATACTTTTTAATATTTGTTAAAATAATAGGCAGAAAAGGTACCTTTGTAGTTTGATTTTATTTCTCTGTTAATAAAATTGAATGTTTTCATTTCATGTATTTTTTAGCCATGTTTTTCTTTTGTGAATGTTTTTCTTTGTAGTTAAGAATAAACCTTGAAGAAACACTTTTTCATAGGCACACAACAGAGCTGCATGGCACTTAGTGGAATTTTGAGGAGACACTGTGATGTTGGAAGTCTAGTCTGGAAATGTTCACCTGGAGAAGGCAAACCTTTGATTACCCCTGTTGCTTTTGAAGAGGTGGTGAGACTTTCAGGCTCAAATAATGACTAACTCTGGTGTTAACTGTCTTTATTGATTTACAGAAGCTACTAATGGTGCGGTGCCCCAGGGCCAGCGACCACCCCCTCGGATCAAGAATTTCCAGATAAACAACCAGATTGTGAAACTGAAATACTGTTATACATGCAAGATATTCCGGCCTCCCCGGGCCTCCCATTGCAGCATCTGTGACAACTGTGTGGGTGAGTAAAACCCAGGGGACATTGCCTGGGGTAAAGGCTGAGTTGAACAAGAAAGTCAGGGTGAGCCGGGCTTGGTGGCTCAGCCTGTAATCCCGCACCTTGGGAGGCTGAGGTGAGTGGATTGCCTGAGCCTGAGGGTTCGAGACCCGCCTGGGCAACTTGGTGAGACCTCTTCTCTACAATAAATCAAAAATTAGCCGGCGTGGTAGCGCGCGCCTATAGTTCTAGCTACTTGGAAGGCTGAGGTGGAAGGATCGCCGGAGCCCAGCAGGTCAAGGCTGCGGTGGCCGGGAGTGGCCACTGCACTCCAGTCTGGGCGACAGAGTGAGACTCCAACTCAGAAAAAAAAAAAAAAGAAAGAAAGTCAGGGTGGTCACCAATTCTTGGGAAAAATCAGTGGGGGTGAGAAGATAGACTTTATGGGAAATAATCTGTCTAAAGGTAGGAAATTTAGATAGGAAACAAGCTCCCATACAGCTGCAGATCACCTAGACTTGTGTAAATCAAGTCATATTTGAAATATCCTCTACTCTAATTTTTTTTTTAATCCCCTTTGGTAAATGGGAAAAGTAAACTTTCCCTGTTTTTGAAATCTAGATTTTCTTTGCTGGCTCTTGTTTCATGTGGGGCCTACCCTACATAGGGGGAGGAGAATCCTAGTCCACTGGAGGGCAGTATTGAGGAAGGACATAGTGTTCCCAAGAAGAGGAAGGTTGCTAGCATTTATTGAGTATCTACTACATACAGGACATTGTGCTAAGTGATTTTGTTTTCTCTCATTTAAGACTTAAAACAACCCTGTGATATCCGTATAATCCCCATTTTACAGATGAGGAAATAGGTGAAGCACCTTTGTGTAAGTTCATGTATTAGTATGAGATGAGGCTGGAACAAGTCTGATTCCAAGCAGCTCATTTCTTCTGTCTCTCCTTCTGCTACAAAGATGCTGGGTGTATGTGTGCATAATACAGGGGTCTGTGCTTCCATCTGCATATGTGTGGCTTAATTTTAATCACCCTCTACTGTGTGCTGAACCCTGGGAAAGATCAGAAATAGGTTGTTTGTAAAGATTTCTCTTGATAGACATATATGTGATGAAATCGCTTATATTATCACTGGGCAGACTTCTAACATTCTTCCTGCATGCCATGTAGCATGTCTGAGTACATCGCTTTCCTTTTACTAGCCAATTCTTTAGGCAAAGGTTGGGAGATATTGCTTTATATGGTAAAACACTATATGGTGCTCACTTTGGCAGCACATATACTAAAATGTTATATGTAGACAGGATTTTTAGAAATTGAAACTTATTTTAAAAGAACCAGGAAACTTGATGTTTAAAGAAGGTCTGATGAGAGTTTTTCATAAAGATTTCCCTTTCCTTATTAATATTCTTAACTATAAAGGACTCATACAAATCATTTTTTTAAAGCACTGACATTCCAGGGGAAATATGGACAGTTTATAAAATAGGAAATACTGTTTGCTAGTTAACATGAAAAAAAGTTCATCCCTACTACTAATAAAAGAGAAACATTAAAACAGCATGCTTTTTTTAAATCTAGAAAATTAGCAAGGAAAATCTGATAAGGCTTAGTCTTACACTAGTAGGAGTATAAATTGGAGCAAACGTTTTAAAAAGCAACCACTAATAAGATTCATCAAAAGCCTTAAAACATGTCTACCCTTTGATGCCAGTGATTCCCTTCCTAGGGAATCCATCCCACAAAATCAGAAGTATGGTAAGATAGTTAGGGATGGAAATGTTTACCTCAGGGTTATTATGATAATGAAAAGTTGAAAAGGGGGGCCAGGTGTGGTGGCTCAAGCCTGTAATCTCAGCACTTTGGGAGGTTGAGGCAAGAGGATTACCTGAGCCCGCAGGTTCAAAACCAGCCTGGGCAACATGGTGAGACCTCGTCTCTATAATAAATAAAAAAATTAGCTGGGCATGGTAGCGCGCCTATAGTTCCAGATACTTGGAAGGCTGAGGTGGAATGATCGCCAGAGCCCAGCAGGTCAACGCTGGGGTGGCCATGAGAGTGCCACTGTACTGCAGCCTGGGTGAAGGAGTGAGACTCTAACTCAAAAAAAAAAAGAAAAAAAGAAAAGAAAAGTTGAAAAGAACCTAAGAGTTTATCAATAGATGAATAGTCAAATAAACTATGGGATATTCATATGATAGACTTACGGAAAGAGCTCATACCAGAAAGCTAAATGACATAAAAACAGGAGATAATCTACATTTACAGTATGATCTCAGTTAAATATTTAAAAATACATAAGAATATATAAAGAAATGTACAAGTAAATACACCAGAATATTTATATTTCATTATCTGTGGGTTGTGGGATTATGAATGATTTTGTTTCCTTCATTTTTCTGTTCAAGTTTTCTAAAATGGGCATGTATTACTTGTATTATCAGAAAAGGCATGATTTAAAATACTGTAAAAATATACATCTGTATAGCCATTCTTCTCCATACCTTCCTTCCCTTTTCTGAAAAGATATATTGTATCCTTTTAACCAGGAGATGCATCATTTTTACAGCCTTATTTTTCAACCAGTACACAGCAGTGAGTTCCTTAAAAATGATGTATTTTAACTGGGCACAGTGGCTTACTCTTGTAATCCTAACATTTTAGAAGGGCGAGGCAAGAGAATTGCTTGAGGCCAGGAGTTCAAGACCAGCCTAGGCAAGACCCCTTAACTCTGAAAACAAAAGAGAGATGTATTTGATTCTTCGTAGTTTTTTTTTTTTTTTTTTTTTTTTGAGGTTGGAGTCTCACTCTGTTGCCCAGACTGGAGTGCAGTTGCCGCTCCCGGCCGCCACAGCCTCGAGCTGCTGGGCTCCGGCGATCCTTCCGCCTCAGCCTTCCGAGTAGCCGGACT
>NW_007245924.1:185619-191369 GCF_000164805.1 Carlito syrichta
GGGTCTCGAACCCGCGGGCTCAGGCAATCCGCTCACCTCAGCCTCCCAAAGGCGCGGGATTACAGGCTGAGCCACCGAGCCCGGCTTCTTCATAGTTTTTTATTCATTAAAATAATACATGTTCAGCAGGGCTCAGTGGCTCAGCCTGTAATCCCAACATTTTGGGAGGCCGAGGCGAGTGGAATGCCTGAGCCCGCGGGTTCGACACCAACCTGGGCAACTTGGTGAGACCTTGTCTCTACAATAAAAAATTAGCCGGTCGTGATAGCACATGCTTGTAGTTCCGGCTACTCGGAAGACTGAGATAGAAGGATCGTTGGAGCCCAGTGGATCGACTCTGGGGTGGCTGGGAGTGTGCCACTGCACTCCAGCCTGGGTGATAGAGTGAGACTCCAACATACACACAAAAATTACATGTTCGTTGTGGAAAATATGAGAGGTACAAATAAAAGTTAATCCTAAACATACTCTCCATTTTGCTGTATTTCCTTCCAGTCTCTCTGCACAATTGGATCATACATGATAAGAGTGTTAAATCCTGCTTTTGTCATTTAACATTCTGTCCTGACCATTTTTCTATATCCCTAATAAAGGTTTTTTGGATATATCGTTTTAATGACTGCATAATCTATTATGTGGCTATATTCTAGTTCATTTAAGCATCTCCTGTCATTAGACATTATTCACTCTTTTATTTCATTCATTGTTTTAACACTGTAATCACAATTATTAAATTCAGGGGATGTGGAAAAATTGGAACCTTCATTCCTGGTGGGACTGTAAAATGGAGTAGCTGCTGTGGAAAACAGTTTGGTGGTTCCACAAAAAACTAAACTTAGAATTACAATATGACCTAGCAGTTCCACTCCTGTGTTAATCTGCTCGGACTACCATAACAAATTACCACAGACTGGGTGGATTAAACAACAGAAATTTATTTTCTCACAGTTCTGGAGGCTGGAAGTCTAAGAGAGAGGTGCCAGCAGGGTTGGTTTCTGGTGAGGCCTTTCCTGGCTTGCATAAGGCTACCTTCCTGCTGTGTCCTCACACACTCCTAGTGTTTTATTTTCTTATAAGGACACTGGCCCTATTGGATTAGGGCCTCACCCTTAGGACCTCATTTAACTTTAGATACTTCCTTAAAGGTTCTATCTCCTGGCTGGATGTAGTGGCTCATTTCTATGATTCTAGTGCTTTGGGAGGCCAGGGTAGGAGGAAGGTTTGAGGCCAGGAGTTCAAGATCAGTTTGGGCAACATAGTGAGATCCGCGTCTCTGTTCAAAAAAAAGAAAAGAAAATTAGTCAGGTGTGGTGGTGCATGCCTGTTGTTCCAGAGAGGCTAAGGTGGGAGGATTTCTTGAGCCCTGGAAAGATTGAGGTTGAGGCTGCAGTGAGCCATGATCAAGCCACTACACTCCAACTTGGGGTGACAGAGGTAGACACTGTCTCTGAAAATAAATAAATAAATAAATAAATAAATAAATAAATAAAGGTTCTGTCTTCAGATACAGCCACATTGGTGGTTAGGCTTTCAACCTATGCATTGAAGGAGAGCACAATTCATTCCATAGCAATATCCAAAAGAACTGACAACATGGACCCACATACTTGTGCACCAATGTTCATAGTATTCACAATATCCAAAAGGCAGAAACAACCCAAGTGTCTATTGACAAATGAATGGAGAAACAAATTGTGGTATATTCATAGAAGGAACATTATCCAGTCATAAAAAGGAATGAAGTACTGATACAATGTGGATGAACCTTGAACACATGCTACGTGAAAAAAGACAGACACGAAAGGACAGATTTTGTGATTCCACTTAACACGAGAGATTTAGAACAGGCACATTCAAAGAGACAGAAGATTAGAGACTGACAGGGGCTGGGGAAGGGGAAATGGGGAGATACTGCCTAATGGGTACAGAGTTTCTGTTTCGGGTAATGAACAAGTTTTGGAAATAACTGGTGGTCGTGGTCCCACAACATTGTAAATATAATTAATGCCACTGAATTGTAGACTTAAAATGGTTAAAATGGCCAATTGTATGTTATATATGTTTTACCACAATACAAACTTTAATAAAAAATTGAACTTAAAGTTTCTGTGTACATCTCTATTTCCTTGTGAGCAGTACTGAAAATGGACTTACTCTACCAAAGAGGTATGAGCATTATCAAGGCTCTTGATCATACTGGAAATTGCTTTCTGGAAAGGTTCTTTCCATTTATTCTCCCACAAGTGGTATATTAGAGTACCTGTTTTACCCTGTCCTCACTAGCACTGGATTTTATTATTTATATTCTTATTTTGATAGGCAAAAGTATCTTATTGTTTTACTAGTATTGCACTGAATTTTTAGTGAATAGGAAAAATTAAATATATGTTTTGGTGGCATTTATTAACCTTTTTTGCCCTATTTTCTTTTTGGTTTATTTTTATTTTTGTTTTATGTATAGTAGACCCTTGAACAATACAGGTTTGGGCTGCATGGTTCCACTTATATGAAGGTTTTGTCAGTAAATCTAATATCAGTGGGTTTCACATCTGTAACCAAATGAGGATTGAAAATACCGTCATCCCTGGTATCCGTGGGGGGATTGGCTCCAGGACTGCCCTTAGATACCCAAATCTGCACATGCTCAAGTCATCCCTGTAGAGCCTGCCGATGCAAAAAGTCCACCCTCCTTACACATGGGTTTTGAATACTTTTTGATTGAGGATACAGAACCTGCTGATAAGGAGGGTTGACTGTATTTACTGAAAAAAATCTGTATACGAGTGAACCCACACAGATCAAACCTGTGTTGTTTGAGGGGCAATGGTACAATATTCATAGGATGCAAAACTGTGTAAGGGGAGCACCGACTTTGCATCTGCCACTTCTGCAGGGACAAGTATAGGCTTCACATCTGCATAGATTTTAGTATCTGTAGGCGTCCTGAAACTGATTCTCCACAGATACTGAAGGACAACTGCATAGATTTTATTTTTATTTCCAGCTTTATTGAGGTGTAATTGACAAAAATGTATATATATTCAAGGAGTACCATGTGATGATTTGATAGATGTATACACTGTAACAATTACCACAATCAAATTAATCAACATATTCATCACCACGCATAGTTACCATTTGTGTGTATGCTGAGGACACCTAAGATCTACTCTCTCAGCAAATTTCAAGTAGCCTTTGACTAGTTTCTTGAGGAAGTATTTTTATTTTCCTATTGATCTGTAAGAACTTTATATTTAGTCAGGTATAAATTTACATACATTGCTGTTATTTTCTTCAGTTTTCTTTATGATATTTTTAACATGTACAAAATACGTTTTTAGAGTTTATGGAATCAAGTCTATTTTTCTTTGTCTCTGTGTTTCTTTTAGTACTTTTATGCTTTAATAGGCCTTCTGCATTCAGAGGATAAAATTTACATTTATTCTTTATAGCTATTTTATGGTTTCACTTTGTATTTTACATTTAATTCATCTGGCATTTATTTTGACATGTAGTGTGAGGACAAAAAAAGAAAATCTAACCTATTTCCAACAAAGGGCCAATTGTCTCAGAACTGGAATGGAATAATCCTTTCACCTCTCATTTTTTTAATGCTGAGTGTATTATACAGTAAGTTCTTATATAAGTATATTCTAGAATCTGTTTCTGGGCTCTTTCCATTTCATTGAGCTGTGCCACACTGTTTTAAGCATTGAAGTTTTACATTTTTGATAACTAGGGATCAAGAAAAAAACACTAAATTTTCATGGTTTCCTTGGCTATTTTCACCTACTTATTGCTTCTGAATTTAGTAAGCCCACCTGCTAAGGTTTTCATTTGGAAAAGCAGTGTCTCTGCTCTTAACTGGCAAGATGAGGCAGATCACTTAACCCCTCAGTGCCTTAGTTTCCTCATCTGTCAAATGGACAAGAGATTATCTTTGCCCAACTTCCAGGGTGATTGTGAGGCTCAAATGAGATAGTTATGAAAACATTTTGAGAAAGTAAAAAATAGAAACCTGTGTTTTTTACAACTGAAATAGGCAGTGTCCTTGGAGGTCTTTGAATTAGGCATGACGGGCATGGTGGGATTGTCTTTGTTCTGGAGGCTTTGGCACTGGACTCTCCCTTTCTTCCACAGAGCGCTTCGACCATCACTGCCCCTGGGTGGGGAATTGTGTTGGAAAGAGGAACTACCGCTACTTCTACCTCTTCATCCTTTCTCTCTCCCTCCTCACAATCTATGTCTTCGCCTTCAACATCGTCTATGTGGCCCTCAGTGAGTATGCAGGACAGTGTCTGTTGCTGGAGTGGGAGTGGGGTAGGGGAAGACTTGAGGACATCTTGAAGGGGGGATGGTTGGACTTTCTAGTGGGACTTTGACCACTGTGAAGGCACTTTAGGACTGGTTAGGAATGAGCACTATTATCTGCTCTGGAACAGGCCTGCAAACCTCAGCTCACACCAGTAAGTATTTACAGAGTGTGTTGGCCTTCTCTCTGGCTGTCTGCTGGAGACTGGGACCATAATTACTGGTCTATCCCCAGAGTACTGTGCATTTCTGAGGAGACTCCAAAGGTTGGGAATGCATTTTGGCTCTGCACGTCCTTTCTTCTTCTGCCTTGTGCTATGCAATAGGAAGGGTTTTGCCTGAAAAATGTCTTTTAGTAGCTCCTGGCCTACTTTGGGAGATAGAAAATATACGCTCACTCACGTATGTGCATGTGAGCACACATGCATGCACATACACGCACACAACAATCTAAGATCAGACAGGATGTGGAGTTAAGTGAATGGTCTTCATCATGACAGCTTCCTGGAAAGAGAGGACTTCTGAGCTGGATTTTGAACAAGGGGTGGATACAAATTGGCAAGGATAGAGGATTTTGCTTGGGTATTTCTTGATTTCTTTCATCTTTTACTCTTCTCCTGCATGTCCATAGTTGAACTCTTTAGTAACGATACTACCAGCGTGGAGGTGAGACTCTTCAGCCTTGCCTGAGTGAGAGCTAATCTCTTGCCAGTGTGTAACACGGGATATGGAGGGAAGAAACTGAGTAGGATAGTGTGTAGTTTTGACCAAAGTCACTAATTTTCTCTCTACTCCTCCTCCCAACTTCACAGAATCCTTGAAAATTGGCTTCCTGGAGACGTTGAAAGAAACTCCTGGAACATATCCTTCCCTGGCAGTATGTCCCTGTGAAGCCTTCTTAAACTTCTTTCCAGCATGCTTTCTCCCCACAGTTCTCCCACTATCTAGTTTTTCAGACATCAGAGAGTGCCAAGGTTTATGATTTTAAAAATGTTGTCTTAGTGATAGCAACCAGATTGAAAGATGGCCGGCTTAAAGGGAAGTCTTTCCCTCACCCCCTTCTCAGCTGCCTCCCTCCCAAGTCCTTCTGATCTCTGGCTCAGCCCTGTCTCCTCTAGTGGGCAGTGCTTTGCCTCAGTATACCTCTTGTGTCACTTACTGGAAGCCCTGCCTTCTTGTTACAGCTAAGCCTTATTTTGGACAGCAGCTACATTTCTGTAAAGGAGATTGAGATGAAATTTCTGTAAATCACATCCTCTTTTTTTGCCCATGAGTTTTTCATTTATAAAATTTATTTTTTGATGGGATTTCCATTGGCAGTGATGGTCAACATTGTTTACCTTTGGCCTCTCCTGAAATCCCCTTCAAAGAATCAATGATGAGCCGGGTTCAGTGGCTCAGCCTGTAATCCCGCGCCTTTGGGAGGCTGAGGTGAGTGG
>NW_007245924.1:191704-272099 GCF_000164805.1 Carlito syrichta
AAAAAAAAAAAAAAAAAAAAAAAAAAAAGAATCAATGATGAATAAACAGACAAACAAATACACTAGAGACACCTGAGATCCTACATAGTGAATAAACAGAAATCCTTTATTTTCGCAAGGGATCTGCTAGTGAGTTCTGAATTCCTTTTTTTTTTTTGAGTTGAGGTCTCACACTGTTGCTCAGGCTGGAGTGCAGTGACACAGTCATGGTTCAACGCAGGCTCAACTTCCTGGGCTCAGACAATCCTCCTGCCTCAGTCTCCCAAATAGCTGGGACTATAGGCATGCACCAACACGCCTGGCTAGTTAAAAAAAAAAATTTGTAAAGACAAGGTCTCGCTATGTTGCCCAGGCTGATCTCAAACTCCTGGATTCAAGTGATCCTTTCACCTCAGCCTCCCAAAAGCACTGGGATTACAGGCATGAGCCACCATACCTGGTTATATTGTTATATATGGATACTTGGCTTTTTGTAATATACTTTTCAAGAGGTAAAGATGTGTGGCTGGTGCCATGAATATGGGCTGAAGCATCAAGTCCCCTGATGTGGCCTCTTCAATATTCCTTAACCTCACCTCACTGTTCTAGAAGTCCTCATTTGCTTCTTCACACTCTGGTCCGTCGTGGGACTGACTGGATTTCACACTTTCCTCGTGGCTCTCAACCAGACAACCAATGAAGATGTGAGTCAACTTTCTCTTCTCCTTACCACATATTCTTTTTCCAAAAGCCTATTCTCTTGTCACCTGCTAGAGAATGGAGTCTCCAGGGCCTAGGAGGTTCAGGCAAGCAGAAACCTGGTGTGTGAGATTGTTAAATCAGATGTGTGGACGAGAAAGCAAAGGGCTTTGCTTGGAGCTGAATGCCTGTAGGGCATTAGGAAGAAGAAGTTGAAAAGTTGAGTGGTTACAAGGTCTTTAACTATGTGCATTCTTCAAGGCTAGCTGGTGCCTCTGGGTTTAGAATAAAGAGGGACAGTTGCACTGAATGCATCCTTGCTTTTAAAAAGTTACCAGTTAATCCACAGTCATTGTAGAAAATCAGAAACCACAGATGAGCAAAGAAAGGGGAAAATAAGTCCCTCTTACTTTACAAAACTTTGTTAATGGTATGATGTATATAGTCTTCTAGACTTGCCTAGACTTGTTTAGACTTGTTTCCATGTCTGTTTATATGTTTATATCATGTACTTTTAAATAAAAATAATACACATCATTGTAACCTGCTCTTTTCACTCACTCCATTGTTGACATTTTTTTCATGGCTATGTATTTCTTTATTGTGATAAAATATACATAATATGAAACATACCATCTTAACCATTTTTAAATGTACAGTTCAACCCTGGTGATCAACAGGTGACAGATGTCACAGCCAGATCATCCTGTATCCTAAGTGTACAGTTCAGTGGCATTCAGTACATTCACCTTGTTGTGCAACCACCCATCTCCAGAAATTTTTCAGTATCCCATGCTGCATGGGTTTCTTCAACATAATTTTTAATGTAAACTTATCTTGCAGATCAAAGGATCATGGACAGGGAAGAATCGCGTCCAGAATCCCTACAGCCATGGCAATATTGTGAAGAACTGCTGTGAAGTGCTGTGTGGCCCCTTGCCCCCCAGGTACTCAGGGGACTAAAAGGTCCTGGGACTTAGGATGAGCAACTCAACCTGATCCTGAAACCTGGTCTGATGCATGCTTCTGAATGTGGTTTCTTGGTGTCAAGTAGATCTTCCCAGGGCTTGTCATTTGGTACTGTCTCTACATGGGCCATAGGCCATGGGCAAGTTGTTTTGAAGGGATGATGTTTCTTTATTTTTATTTTTTTTGAGTTGGAGTCTCACTCTGTCATTCAGACTGGAGTGCAGTGGCCACTCCCGGCCACTGCAGCCTTGACCTGCTGGGCTCTGGCGATCCTTCCGCCTCAGCCTTCCGAGTAGCCAGAATTATAAGCGCGCGCTACCACGCCTGGCTAATTTTTTTATTTTATTGTAGAGATGAGGTCTCGCCTGCCCAGGCGGGTCTCGAACCCACGGTCTCAGGTAATCCACTCACCTCAGCCTCCCAAAGGCACGGGATTACAGGCTGAGCCACCAAGCCCGGCTTGGGATGATGTTTCATTCTTATTTCATTCATTTGTTCCCTGGTTAATGTGGCATTCCTTGGTTTGTAAGCAAAAAAGTGATTAGAAGATGGGAGGCATGTGCTAAGATCAGGCCAGATCACCAAAGGCATTATTTTCCAATATTGTACAGCAAAGTTCAGTGGGCTAAGGGGTAGAAGGATAAATGCTACATCCTTTGTTAACTATCCTGTCTCCTTCAGTGTGCTGGATCGAAGGGGTATTTTGCCACTGGAGGAAAGTGGAAGTCGACCTCCTAGTACTCAAGAGACCAGTAGCAGCCTCTTGCCACAGAGCCCAGTAAGTATTCTTGACTTAATAGTTGAGTCAGTGATAAAGAGGGTGGAGGCTAGCTTTACAGCTGGAAATATAATTAGTAAATTTTGTATCCTAATCACCCCTGCTTCCTTTTCTCTGCATCTGCTCTGACACTGCTTTCAGATCTTTGTGCCCTTGAAGTAGATAAGATTTATTCATTTCTTTGACATATATGTTAGCTACTCTGTGCCAGCCACTGTGCTAGGTGCTGGGGATACGCCAGTGAACAAAGCAAATGATGCCCCTGATTTTAAGGAGCTCGTTGTCTAGTGGAGGCAAGAGACAAGTAAACAAGCCATTGCTCAACACTGTCAAAGTGCCCTGATGAAGAACACATACGATGCTACAGGGGCAAAGATAGGATAGGGAGTGTTGTAGTTAGTGATGTGGTTGCCTTGCTAGAAGGGGGATTCCTCACTGGAATATGCAGATGTTGTAGAAACTCTCCCAGCTGTCCCATTCAAAATATACTTTACAAAATACTTTCTTAGGAAGTTGTTATTGGATTTTATTTTTTTATAAGAGCTCTTTTGAGATATGGTTAACATACCATATGATTCCTATTTAAAATGTACAATTTGGCCGGGTGTGGTAGCTCCTACCTGTAATCCCAACACTTTGGAGGGCTGAAGTGGGAGGATGACTTTAGCCCAGGAGTTCAAGACCAGCCTGGGCAATATAGCAAGACCTCATCTCTAACAGCAAAAGAAAAAAATAGATAAATTGGACTAAATCAAAATTTTAAAACTGTATGCCTCAAAAAATAAAAAAATCAGCTGGGCGTGGTGGCACACACCTATGGTCCCAGCTACTCGGGAAGCTGAGTCAGGAAGATTCCCTTAGCATATTTTCAAGGTTCATCCATGTTGTAGTATGTAATGGTACTTCATATGGCTGAATAATATTCTATTATATGAATATACCACATTTTATTTATCTGTTTATCAGTTGATGGACATTTGGGTTATTTTCACCTTTTGGTTATTATGAGTGATGCTGCTATGAGTATTTATTTACAACTTTTTGCGTGGACATATGTTTTCATTTCTCCTGGCTATATGCCTGGGAGTAAAATTTGTACTTCCTATGGTAACTCTATGTTTTAAACCTTTAAGAAACTGTTGTACTGTTTTCTAAAGTGGCTGCACTATTTTATACCCCTACCAGAAGTGTGTAAGGGTTCCAATTTTTCTACATCCTTGGCAACACTTATTATCTGCATTTTAGTTCTAGCCATGTTAGCTAGTGTAAAGTGGTATCTTATTGTGGTTTTTATTTGCATTTCCTTGATTACTAATGTTGAACATCTTTTCATGTGTTTCTTGGCCATTTGTACATCTTCTTTGGAGAATGTGTCTGTTCAGAGCCTTTGTCCTTTGTTAATTCTTTTTTATTGTTGATTTGTAAGAGTTCTTTTTTTTGTTGTTGTTGGAGTCTCTCGCCCAGGCTGGAGTGCAGTGGCATGCTCACAGCCACTCCAGTGTTGACCTGCTGGGCTCTGGAGAGCCTTCTGCCTCAGCCTTCCTAGTAGCCAGAACTACAGGTCTGTGCTACCATGCCCAGCTAGTTTTTAAAAAAATCTATTGTAGAGACGCGGTCTTGCCAAGTTGTCTGGACTGGTCTCAAACCCGCAGGCTCAGGCAATCCACTCGCCTCGGCCTCCCAAAGTGCTGGGATTGCAGGCTGAGCCACCGAGCCTGGCCTGTAAGAGTTCTTTATATAATCAGTATACAAGTCCCTTACTAGATATATGATTTGCAAATATTTTCTCCCATTCTGTGGATTGTCTTTTCACTGTCTTGATGGTGTTCTTTGAGGCATACAGTTTTAAAATTTTGACTTAGTCCAATTTATCTATTTTTTTATTTTGCTGTTTGTGCTTTTCGTATCATATCTAAGAAACTATTTCCTAATCCAAGGACATGAAGATGTATGGCTCTGTTTTCTTATAAGAACTTTATAGTTTTATCACTTACATTTAGGTCGTCGATCCATTTTGAGTTAATTTTTATATATGGTGTGAGGTGGGAGGTCCACATGCTTTCTTTTGCCTGTGGATATCCAGTTGTCTCTGTTCCATTTGTAGAAAAGGCTATTCTTTTTCCATAGTATTGTCTTGACACCCTTGTCAAAAATCAATTGACTGTAAATGTGAGCATTTGTTTCTGGACTCTCAATTCCATCTATTGATCAATATGTCTTTTCTTAGACCAGTACCACACTGTCTTGGTGACTTTAGCATTGTAGGAAGTTGTGAAATGAGAAAATATGAGTCTTTTAACTTTATACTTCTTTTTTATGATTGTTTTGCTATTCAGGGTCTCTTGAATTTTTTATATGAATCTTAGGGTCAGCTTGTCAATCTGTGCAAAGAAGCTAGCTGGAATTTTGATGTGAATTGCATTCAATCTATAGATCAATTTAAGGAATATTACCATCCTGACAAGATTAAGTCTTCCAAGCCATTAACATGGACTACTTTTCATTTACTTAGGTCGTCTTTAATTTCTTTCAACAATATTTTGCAGTTTTTAGAGTATGAGTTTTATACTTCTTTTGTTATGTTTACTCATATTTTATTCTTTTTAATGTTATTATAAATGAAATTGTTTTCTTATTTCATTTTTGAATTGTTTATTGGGAGTGTATAGAAATACAGTTGATTTTTTTAAATATTGAGCTTATATCCTGAAACCTTGCCATACTTGTTATTAGTTTTAACAGATTTTTAGTAGATTTGAACTTTGTTTTAAAATAGAATCCTACTTTTAAGAGAATACTTTTTGTAAGGTAGGTTGTTCTCTGCTTTGCCTTTCCTAAATTTTGAATTTCCTTTTTAAGATATAGCAACTCATGTTTATATGTGTATATTATTGCCATCATTTTGAATATCCTTTTTTTGTGTGAATCCAATCTCAGATTGTAATAGCTAGGTTAGTAATTCTCAGTTGAATATGGTGAAGAGTGGTATTTTAGAATCACTTAGGGGGAGTTTTCAAGCCACATACAATCACTTGAAGATCTGGACACCCCACCGTCTTTGGTTTAGAATCACTGTTCTGGTGAGCTGTGTGTTAGGACAGAAACAGGGTTGAGGACCACTAGGTTAGGCCTTGTTAGGCAAGTACATTATGACATCTTATTCTGAAGGGGAGGAGACCTGTGTAATTGTGGTCCCTATTATTATTATGAATAATCATGGAAAATCTGTCTACAACAGTTAGTTAAGGATAGAACTCAAATGAATTTCAGTTGTATTCTGCAGAGAAGACGGTAGCCAGGTCTTGGTTCTGAGTTTGGTGTCAGTGGCTGCATATCTGTAGCATCTGTGTGGTCAAGGGGTTCAGGAGAAGAGTTCAGAGTCTATGCATTATCTGAATTTGGATTCTGTGGGAGAGCTTTGTGTTGAATCTGATGTCTTTTTCTTCTCAGGCCCCAACAGAACATCTGAACTCAGAGATGCCGGAGGACACCAGTACTCCTGAAGAGATGCCACCTCCAGAGCCCCCAGAGCCACCACAGGAGGCAACTGAAGCTGAGAAGTAGCCTATCTATGGAAGAGACTTTTGTTTGTGTTTAATTAGGGCTATGAGAGATTTCAGGTGAGAAGAGAAGCCTGAGACAGAGAGCAAGTAAGCTGTCCCTTTTACTGTTTTTCTTTGGTCTTTAGTCACCCAATTGCACACTGGCATTTTCTTGCTGCAAGCTTTTTAAAATTTCTGGACTCAAGGCAGTAGCAGAATATGTCAGTCGCCTCTGGTAACTGAACAAATGGGTCTCTTAGGCCCTGGCACTGGTTTTCCATGGCCTCAGACACGGGGTCCCCTTGGACTTCCCTCTCTTCCTCCCAGATCCAAGCCCTCCTGCTTGGGGTCATTGGTCTCATTCTGGGGCTAACGGTTTTTGAGATTGGCTCAAATCCTCCCAAGCTGCTGCATGTCCTGAGTCCAGAGGCAGTCACAGAGACCTCCAGCCAGGGAATCCTAACTTGTTCTTGGGGCCTTCAGAATTGAAGAGGATGGAGAGTGGGGTTGGAGGATTCTCCTGGCCACCAAGTGCCAGCATTGTCAGCTAATCCTTTTAGGAATGGGGCAGGTACCTTCCACTTGTATTTATTCGTGTAGCTTCTCCTCCGTCCCCATCCACTCTCTAACACCCAAGCCCCACTCTTTTCCCATTAGATGTATGTAGGTAGTTGTGGTAGAGATAATAATTTACATTTCTCATGGACTATCCAGAAACTTTAAAATACCTGTGCCATTCTCAAAAAGAATTTACGAGATGCCAACGGCATAGCTCTTCATACTCTGTCTCATCTCTCCTCGTTTCTCATTAGCCCTTCTTAATTTTTTTTTCTTTGGACTCTTGCTCCCATAGGAGCAGGAATGGCAGTAATAAAAAGTCTGCACTTTGGTGGTTTCTTTTCCTCAGAGGAAGCCCGAGTGCTCACTTAAACACTACCCCCTCTGACTCCCTGTGTTGAGGCCTGCAGAGGCCCTGAATGCACAAATGGGGAAACCAAGGCACAGAGAGGCTCTCCTCTCCTCTCCTCTCCCCCTATGTCCCCTCAAAAGAAAAAAAAGAAAGAAAAAGAAGAGGCTAACCAGTACTTCCATTAAGCCTCGGCTGAGTGAGGGAAAGCCCAGCACTGCTACCCTCCCGGGTAACCCACTCCAAGACCTCGGCCTACCTTGGACTATGGTAACCACACTGGGGGCTTCCTCCAAGCCCCACTCTTCCAGCACTTCCACCGGCAGAGTCCCAGAGCCACTTCACCCTGGGGGTGGGCTGTAACCCCCAGTCAGCTCTGCTCAGGACCTGCTCTATTTCAGGGAAGAAGATTTATGTATTATATGTGGCTATATTTCCTAGAGCACCTGTGTTTTTCTCTTTCTAAGCCAGGGTCCTGTCTGGATGACTTATGGGGAGGGGGGAGTGTAAACCAGAACTTTTAATCTGTTTGAAGGCAATTAAACTGTGTCTAATGCAAACTTCCTGCCTCCTCCTTCCCCCTTCCATTTCAAGAATGTGTTTGTGCGTGGGGTGGGGGTGGGGGTTGGAAGGGGTTGCTTGTTACTACCCATATTTCCATTTCCCAGGGTACCCTTGGGTTGGAGAGATCGTTCCCAAACTCTCCATTGATCTATACTATATTCCGAGCTGACATTGATCTTGTTTTGGACTATGAAGGAAAGGACTTTCAAGGCAATATAGTGTGAACAAGATCAAGAGGGTAGAGGGATTATATTTACTTAAGAGAACAAGTTCTATATTCAGATATTGTTTTTAAGCAGATGGATGCTGTTAATTGCAAATGAGTCTTGGTTATTAAAGCAGGCTCATCAGGGCCTCCCTTGGAAATATTTGATTAGTGGTCTTTTACAAGTGGTGGTATGTATTTCTTTTTAGATGATGTGTAATCAAGACTCCTTATCAATTCCTATCTCATACTTCCCTGTTAATCGGAATTAATGAAATTTGGCTGCTCCCAGACTTTTTTCTGTTTTATTCTTAGTTTCCTTATAGCAGGATTTGAGTTGAGCATTCCTGAGAGAGAGAGATTGGAAGCAGGATTGGGGGAGAGACCAACTCAGGTCTTTCTCCCTATCTGCTTCTACTTTCTTATTCTTTTTTCTGGCTCTCTCGGTTTTTTTTTTTTTTTCCTCACAGTTAGATTTTAGTTAGTTCAAAATAAGGCCAAACCTGAAGAGTTTGGAAGTGATTAGGTTTTCCAGTTAAGCTGGCACTTATATCAACTCCATTTTAGTAAGTACTCAGCCCATCTCCTCTCTTAGGCTAAGGTGGATTTCTGTCCTCCCTCAGCTTACCAGAACCACTCTCCTGCTGACCCTTAGGTCAGTCGGAGAAGCTTTCTCTTTCTGATGTGAAGGGCCAAAATGGAAATCTCTTATCTCTTAGTGTGAAATAATTTTTTAAAATTTTCTGCTTTTTCATACTCCCTGCCCTCTTTCTTTTCCTTTATAAATCTTCTGTATTTAAGACCTTGGCCTGAAGATCTGTCCCATCCATATCATGTACCAGCTGGGACTGTCCCTAATCTGAGTTCTAATCAGAGGGCAAATTGAATAATTGCTCTTTTCCAGGGGAAAAGGGTCTTAAATTGTTTGGTCTTTTCAATGGCTAACACTCTCTCCAACTCTTCCCTTCCTCCCCCTTCCTCAAACTTCCTGTGTACCCCACTTCCCCAGGCCAGGATGGTTGGCACTGATCCCCAACCTCTGGGTGGAATTTGGCTATGTTGGGCCATTTCTTAGTGTCCATTTGGATCTGGGGCTTTCCTGGCCCTAGCTGAGATCATCATCTCCCCCTTTGCTTTTTTCCCCAGGAACAGGGTTGGCTTAGAGGTGGGTTCTAATTCTGTAGCAGCTAAATTCCATTCTTCCTGTCCTGACCATCCTGCCTTTATCCCTATGGCCCCTTTTCCTACTGACCAAATCTCTTTACCTTGTTGGAGAAAAAAAAAAGTATTTTGTTTTTAAATCTATTTTTTAACTTAAATGCAATTTAATATGTAAATCTCTGCACTTTTGTGTGAGCCTACAAATGTGTATGTGTTGGGGGTTTTTCACTCTCTGGTATTTCTTAATAAAGAAATCTTTCTTTTGGGGGGAAGCCAATTAATGAAGGAGACTTGAATGGTTTTAGAAATACAGGGCTGTCTGTTTCTTTGTGCTTCTGCCTCATTTCTTTACTTGTGCCTAGTGTGAGTGGTTGGCCTCCCTCCCCCACCATTTGACCCCCTTTCTTTGAGAGGGCCCTCAACTTAGTGGGGCAGAGAGAAGGACCTGTCCTGTATCTGGTACCCCTCTGGGACCACTTGGATTGGCTCAAGTGGTAACCTAGCAACCTAGCCCTCTTCTCTCTCCTCATGGCCTGGCCCTGTTAGTCCTTTTCTTCCAGCTCAGTTCACTTTATACTCCTGAGGCTGGGGCCAGGCTAGGGAAAATCACCAAGGGAGCACAGTAAATGGTTTAAAAAATGATAATTTGTTCTCATGCCTTGGTGCTACTAAAGAAGAACCATGTTCCTAATAATTCAAAAAGCATTTGTGTCAGTTTTGAGAATACATTTAGGAATCTCTTGCTGTTCCTAGGCGATGGGTTTCAGAAATAGTGTCAAAGGCTACAATTTTGAATATCATTAGTTTTAAGGGATGCAAGATTAACTCACCAAAAAAGAATTACTGTGAATTTTATGTTTTGGATAAATATGAAAAGGGAATGGGAACTATAAATCTGCATTGGTAAAGCTTTCAATGTTCTTCACAACATTAATGTAGGTGGAAAAACCTGGTGTAATTAGCTAGGCCTACTCATTTTACAAATGAACACAAAATATTTTTATGGCTTTAATATATATATACTGAATTTCCAGGAATGCAATAACTGTGTAAATTTGAGGAAGAGCGTATTTTATTTGTTTTGTTTTTTCTGAGTTGGGGACTTACTCTGTCACCCAGGCTGGAGTGCAGTGGCCTTCCAAGTAGCCATAACTACAGGCGCGTGCTACAACACCCAGCTAATTTTTTGATTTATTGTAGAGGTGAGGTCTCGCCAAGTTGCCCAGGCTGTTCTTGAGCCCGTGGGCTCAGGCAATCAAGGGTATTTCATTTTCTCAGAACGTCACTAAGAATTGCTCACAACTTCTGAAAATCATGTCACTGACAGCAATGCCATTCATGGATGTTTAAGTTGCCAACACAACATACCTGTATGAGTCTTCACTTACAGTGATTGCATTCACAGTGATTTCTACATATAGGTAGAAACATTTCACTACTTTATTATACATTTTAGTATAGTCTTGCCCCAAGTAGTTGTACATTGAAATACACATTATCTTATTAAAAGTCACTTTCCTTTTATTTCTTCTGTATAGCAAAATTAGTATGTATATTGCTATTCTTAAAATTATGTGTCTAAGCAGGTCATATTAACTATGAAGTTCATTTCAGGGTGGCAAAGGGTACGTTATAAAATATTGTAGATGCCAATGGAGTATTGCGCTAATAGGGTTGAGAACCACTGGAGTGGGTGATCTCAGAGGCCCCTTTCTAACTCTCGATGTTTGGAAGGGTTAGAGAGAACATAAATGAACATTCCCTTCCCCTCACACCTTAATGTGCTTTAAAAACTTTAACAGTAATATATACTTTTTGTTGAAAATTAGGAAAGTCAGCCTGTAATCCCGCGCCTTTGGGAGGCTGAGGTGAGTGGATTGCCTGAGCCTGCGGGTTTGAGACCCACCTGGGTAAGTTGGCGAGACCTCATCTCTACAATAAATCAAAAAATTAGTGGGGCATGGTAGCGCGTGCCTGTAGTTCCAGCTACGTGGAAGGCTGAGGTGGAAGGATCGCCGGAGCCCAGCAGTTTGAGGCTGCGGTGGCCGGGAGCGGCCAGTGCACTCCAGTATGGGCAACAGAGTGAAACTCCAACTCAAAAAAAAAAAAAAGAAAATTAGGAAAGTAAGAAGATTTAAAAAATCACTCATAAACCCATCACTAAGATATAATCACCACTGTTAATGTTTTGGTGTACTTCTTTCTGGCCTTTTTTCTGTGCATGTATATTTTTAAACATAACTAGAATTCAACTATAGATGTAGTTTTGTAAACCTGCTTTTTAACTTAATATTTTCCATATAATTGGAAATTATTTGAAAATATTTCTTGGCCGGGTTCGGTGGCTCAGCCTGTAATCCCAGCACTTTGGGAGGCCGAGGTGGGTAGATTGCCTGAGCCCGCGGGTTCGAGACCCGCCTGGGCAACTTGGCGAGACCTCATCTCTACAATAAATCAAAAATTAGCCGGGTGTGGTAGCAAGCACCTGTAGTTCCAGCTACTTGGAGGTAGAAGGATCTCCGGAGCCCAGCAGGTTGAGGTTGCAGTGACCGGTCACGGCCACTCCAGTCTGGGTGACAGAGTGAGATTGTTTTGCCAGCAGTGTATCAGAGAGTGTGCTTCAACCCATCTCATTAAAACTTTTGGTCATTTGATAGTTGTAAACTTATATCTCAGTGGCATTTAGTTTATACTTCTTTGGTTAATAGAGAAGTTAACCTCTCCTCTGCCTTGTATTTATTACACCTCTCCTCTGCCTTATATTTATTGTCATTTTTATTTCTTTGGTGAATTGTCTGTCCAAGTCCCTTGTCTGTTTTTCTTCTAGTATTAGGGAGTTTTCTAATTGATTAATAAATTAGAACTTAAAGTTCACGCTTCACCATGGGCCAGAAAATGAGGGGGCCCTTGATTCAAAAGTGGCTTTATTACTTTAAAACACAGAGTAGAATTCTGTCCCTGACATTTCATGCCCTTCACTTTCTTCACACCCCCCCTTCTCCCTGTCTTTTCTGCCAGCCACTGCCCTTCTTCAGCTATTTGCTATTCCAACTTCACTGCAAGGGTTGGAGTTTTGTGCCCAAATAAGAGACACGATGATTATTTGTCATAAAATACAGGCTCTGTTGGACAACATAGCTGAAAGGAGCGTACTGATTATGTAGTCCATGCTCTCGCGTGTATGCACTCTTCCTCTCTCTCCCCTCTCCCTCTCCCCCCTCTCTCTTCCCACTTCCCTCCCTCTTCCTCCCCCTCTCCCCCTCTCTCCCTCTCTCCCTCCTTCTCTCCTTCTCCCTCTCATCCTCCCTCCCTCTCTCCACACTCCCTCTCTCCAAATTAAGTTCTGTGACTTACCCAAGCTCACAATTTTAGGATTATCTGCCATTTAGATAAATATCACTCCATTTTAGGCATATAGAGTGCTGACTATATATAGTCAGGTTGATATGGAGGTGGTTGTTGGGTTTTTGTTTTAAACTTAACTCTCTTAAATCTCTCTCTAGACCACTGCACTTTGGTTGAACTGACGGTGAGGTTTCTTTAGCACAGAAAGTCAGGAAGTTGCCTTGCTAGGTTCCCACAATCAGGTTGGCTGTCTTTTTGTGAGGACCATTGCCCTGGGATCTTTCTGACGCTATCCCTGGCAGGTCCCACGTCCCAGAGGCAATGGCATACAAATGCTATATTGGTCACTGTGAAGTTATAGGAAAAAGTGAAGCCTACATATCAAATGCTATAGAATTCCATTTATTTAGGTCCTTCCTGGAGGAGGAGTCTTGGCTGGGTCTAGAGGGAAGGCAGTTCCTTCCCACTTGATTGTGTTGTTGGCTGAATAATGTGTAATGTGGCCCACATCATGTGAGAAGCTAAGGTGGCCTCTATTGTGAAGGAGAGCTGGGAGAGCCACTTCTTTTCCCCAGCTGGGAAACCTCATACCTCATCATGAATTTCCTGACTTGGGAGGGGGGACGGTATTGGGCCTTGTTGAGATGCTGGTAATCCACGCCCTTTTTACACTTGAAAACCTCTTTTAAATTCCTTTGTTTTAATGCCTTTAGTCTCTCATGGCCCAGCCAAGGTCACGGTGTTCTATGGGTGAGAAATTGAATGTTAGGAGCTGGCGCCTCAGTGCTGTGTATCAGATCATAGTGCCATAGGGTTTTGGGGATAGGAGAGAGAATTTATAGAGACCTTTGGGGGATGCTGCCTGGGGTAGTCTAAGGTAAGGTTGTGGGACACAGAGGCAGCGAGTGAGAGGGAAGATAGTTTAGCTGGGATGTACCAGTGCCTCGAGCTGCTTCCCCTGATGGGAAGGAGAGGCAGAAGGTGGCTCTAAGTGTAAACTGGCAAGGAGTTAGCTGGACTCTACCTCTTTCTTCTGGAATCTGTTTTTATCCCCCCTTCTGGCAGCTCCTGGAAGTCTAAAGTAAGTAAACTAATGTAAGTCTTATGCCCAGGGCTGATCATCTTACTATGAATTTGGCAGAGCCAGGGCCACCCAAGTCTCCTCAGGTGGGTTTTCTCTCTATTACCAGCCTCTCTGGGTACCAGAGCTGGTATCCTGCCCCTGAATCCTAATACCTTCTAGGGGTTATGGCAGGTCCAAATGTCACTCAGCCTGCAGAAAAACACATAACAACGTGGCCTTTGTGCCCAGTTTTGAGCTGTGCCCTGGAGGTTACAAAAAGGTCAAGTAGCCACCATTTAATGTCACCATGTACCAGGAACTTTATCCAAGCTATCTCGTTTATTTCTCTAGTGGCCCCAAGAGGTAGTTATTATTTGATTATTATTCCTACTTTACAGAAAAGAAATGTGTATGTGTGTAACTTATCTGATGTAGTGGAACTAGTAAGTGGTGGAGCCAGAATTGAAAAACACTTTAGTTGAACTCCGAAGCCTTTGCTTTATACGGACTAGGGGTCAGAGGTGAGATGGGCCTTGAAAAGAATGAAATGGAGGCAGCAGGATGGCTCTGATTGAGGCAGTCAGATACGTTATCATTCGTTGAGCATTCATTTTGTGCTGGACTTTATGTACACTAGTTCATTACATCATCATAACAGCCACGTGGGGGCTAGTGCTATTATTTCCACTTTAGTGATTTGGAAACTGAGGCTCAAGGAAGTTAAGTGACTTGTCTAAGGTGACCCAGCTAGAAAATGACAAAGCCAGGACTTGAACTCAGGTCTGGCTGAGCTCCTAAGTGCTAGGCCTCACGTGCCCTAGAAGAGCTTCCAGCTGCTGTCCCCAGGCCCTGGAGAGGCCCACAAGCAGAGGAAGAGCTTCGTCACCCTCTTGGTCCAGCCATCCCAGCCCTTCCAAGGAGAACCAGAGGCTACAGCTCCCTGGGTCTCTGATGTCCCAGGCTAGGGTGGGGGCATAGGATCTCCAGCTGTGAAGTCAGCCTCTTGAACCCAAGACGTTGGTTGCTGGGTTCAGGGCACTAGTTGGCATCTTCTAGAAGTCCATGGGGCTGGACAAGAGGTTCCTTGCCTGGAGGAGGGGCTTTGGGCCCTATATAGCTCTGCTTAGCACCACCTTTTTCACCCCTCAGGCCCTGGTCTATTCTATATTTCCTTGATGTCCCTCCTTGCTTGTCCCTCCCAAATTCCTGTGGTCATGGGAGCCCATGTACAGCCATCTACTTTCAGCCTGTAATCACCCTATAGGTCAAACTGGGCCCAATAACTCTAAGACATACTCCCACCCCCAGTCGCCTCCTTAGGGCAGGGGAGGATTTCAAAACATCATGTCTCAAGCATTCCTCTTTTTCTGACATTTTCCTGTCCCCAGCATAGAGCTAATAGAGTGCCATTGCCCAGGGGTTTAAAAGGGGTTAGGAATCTCCTCTGATAGGGGCCACCTGGCATGTAGGGATTTCAAGCACTTTGGGCATTATTTACCCTCCATCTTTCCAGAAACATACCAAAAGGCAGCAGGATAATGACTTTGCTGCTGCTACCCCATATTGGAGGTCAGAGTTTATTTCATTTTGTTTTTTCAAAAAGTGAAATGGTGTTCTTTTTTTTTTTTTTTTCTGAGTTGGGGTCTCACTGTCACCCAGGCTGGAGTGTAGTGGCATGATCACAACAATCACAGCTCACTGCAGCCTTGACCTCCTGGGCTCAGGCGATCCTTACACCTCTGCCTCCTGAGTAACTGGGACTACAGGTACACACCACCATACCTTTTATGATTTTTTGTAGGGACAAAGTTTCGCAATGTTGCCCAGGCTGGTCTTGAAATCCTGGGCTCAAGCTATCTGTCTGCCTTGGCCTCCCAAAGTGCTGGGATTATAGGCATGAGCTACCGTGCCTGGCCTTTTTCTTTTTAAACAGACATAGATTTTTTTTGTTTTTTGTTTTGATCAGAGTCTCACTCTGTAGCCCAGGCTGGAGTACAGTGGCATGATCATGGCCACCGCAGCCTCAATCTACTGGGCTCAGGCGATCCTTCTGCGTCAGCCTTCCAAATAGCTTGAACTACAGGCGTGCACCACCACGCCTGGCTAATTTTTTTGATTTATTATACAGATGAGTTCTCACCGAGTTGCCCAGGCTGGTCTTGAACCCCTGGGCTCAGGCAGTCCTCCCACCTCTGCCTCCCAAAGTATTGGAATTACAGGCATGAGCCACCACACCTGGCCGATACTTTTGAAATTCAAATGAAACAAGAATGTAGAAAGTGAACACTTTTCTCACTCCTCCAGTCCCGCTGCATACCCCTCACAAGATTACCACTGATAGCCACTTGGTATGGATCTTTCCAGTCTTTATTCTTTGTGTGTTTTCTTTTTCTTTCCTTTTTTTTTTTTTTTTTTTTTTTTTTGAGTTGGAGTCTCACTCTGTCGCCTAGACTGGAGTGCAGTGGCCGCTCCCGGCCACCGCAGCCTCAACCTGCTGGGGCTCTGGCGATCCTTCCGCCTCGGCCTTCCAAGTAGCTGGAACTACAGGTGCGTGCTACCACACCCGGCTAATTTTTTGGTTTATTGTAGAGATGAGGTCTCACCAAGTTGCCCAGGCAGGTCTCGAACCCGCGGGCTCAGGCTGTTTTCTTTTTCTTAAAACAGAACCACCCTATAGATAGTGCTTTAAGACTTGCTTTTCCCTTGCTATAGTACAAACTTCTCTTACAACCAAAATGTTTGTACATTGTCTACTTTTAAAATTTCAAATTAAAGAACAAAATCATGAAGGTTTTCCCCATGTCATTACATATTTCTCATGGTGTTATGTGAACGAACCCGAATATATTAACTCATTCCCCAGACGTGTTGTTGCCCGTGTTTTACTATTGCAGAGTTGTCGTGAATATCTTTGTCCACAGGTTTTTGTGCACTCATGTGGCTCTTTCTGTAGATTAAATCCTAGAAGGGTAATGACTGGGTCAGAGGGTCAGACTGCCCTCCGCAGTGTGCAGGGCCATGGGATGCTTGCTGGACGAGGCCTTTGGAGAAGCAATGCAGTATAGCGGTTAAGAACATGGGCTCTGAAGTTGGGCAGAATCCTTGTTCTGTGACTGCCTAGTCAAGTTCTTCAATCTCTCTCAGCCTCTATTTTCTCTTATATAAATTGGGACGATGAGGTTACCTACTGTGAGTATTATATGAGATAATACATGCAAAGCACTTGGTGCCTGGCACAAGTGTAGGTGCTCATGAAATGACCACAATTATTCAGTACTCTAGGAGCTTCGAGGCTGTTGGGGCTCTTGTTTCTATGGTGACGATCAATGCTCGAAGTTTCCTGAAGCCCCCAGTTCCAAAGGGCAGTAGGAGGAGTGCAGCTGAGAATGAGGCCTGGAAGCTGAGTGGCCTTGTCCTCACTCTGGTGGCAGCTCTCCCTCCCGTGTGCCCTCCCTAATGCAGTTCATGCTGGCAGAAACAGGAAGCCAGTGGGCTTCGTCTTCATCCCACCTCCCAGGAGATGGTGCAGCTGTGGCAGGCACAGGGTGGGGCCCAGGAAGACATAGCCTCAGAGGAAAGGCCCTGCTGACCCCACATCTCCCCCTCTTGGATACTGGACAGTCTCCCCAGTGCAGGTCCTTTTTCACAGAGGTGGGCTGCAAGGCTCCTGTGAAAATGAACGGTTATAGGAAGAGGGAAGTAGCTGTTTCCCCATCCCTCTCAGACCCCAGCAAAGCCTTGGCCATGTGAGCCTGAGCCTTGCTCTGAGGGGGCTCAAAGTTGGAGGGAAGGGCAGGGCAGAGCCAGCTAGGGCTTTGGCCTGGAGCTTTATTTAGGTCAGCAAGTCAGAGGCACTGAGTGTTTCAGGGAAAGGAAAGATGGGCCTGACAAGAGAATGGAAGGACATTTTGCTGAGGCCAGCTTTTTGTTTTTACATTTTTTTGAGACAGGATCTTTGCTTTGTTACCCAGGCTAGAGTGCAGTGGTGCAATCATAGCTCACTGTGTCCCTGAACTCCTCGGCTCAAGCGATCCTCCTTTCTCAGCCTCCTGAGTAGCTAGGGCTACAGGCGTGCACCCCCATGCCTGAAACATTTTTTAATTTTATTTTTTTGTAGAGATAGAGCCTTTCTATCCTCCCCAAACTAGTCTCCAACTCCTGACTTCAAGTGATTCTCTTGCCTCAGCCTCCCAGAGTGCTGGGAGTATAGACATGACCAGCTGCTGAGGCCAGCTTTGAAGGGCTGTCCCTTCCAGAGGCCAGCTTCGAAGGAGACAGGTCTGTTTCTCTTAGCAAACCTTTCTCCATACAAAGACAACTGTAGACAGTAATTTAGTTTGACCCGTGTTTATTGCTACCATCTCGTCTCCCTCCAACCCCCTCATATTTACACCCAGCCCCTTCCCCAAAGCTAGCTTTGACCAAAGTTCATGGTAGAAGGTCAAGAAGTGTGTCCTCTTAGCAGGCAGTCCTAAGATGTAGTGGGCACTGTTTGCCTTAAGGCTAGTCGGATCCCAGGGAAGGGTTACTCTGGGGATTCAGGGCACAAGGGAGGACCCCGCTCACAGACATTCTCCTTTCTTTCTGGAGCTCAGAACACACCAAAACCTTTAGCAAAGCAAAGTTGGGGTAGTGGACTCCTAATGTCAAGCTTAGTGCTTTCTTTCTTTGTAAAGACTCACACAAGTGGCCAAGTCTGGACCCAGACCTGCATCTGGCTTCCAAAGGACAGAACTGTCCTTTGGAAGCCAGGTTTGACCATCTTCCATCAGCCTTGTGGGAAGTCTCATTTGAGGGGGCTAGGAATGAAAGGGAGGGTGCCTATGGTATGAGATATGGGCATTGTTTTAAGCTGGGCGAAGTTGCAGCTTGTCCTGAGTTATGTGGGGAGGGATGGAATGGATGAACAGGAGGAGCCATTGAAAGCCTGAGGCCTTCCCAGCTCCCTCAATAGGGCCTCACTGGTGACCCAGGCCACAAGTAACAGGGGAGCAGACTTTTTTTGGGGGGGGGTTGACATCTCACTTTGTCGCCCAGACTGGAGTGCAGTGGCTGCTCCCGGCCACCGCAGCCTCAACCTGCTGGGCTCCGGCGATCTTCCTCCTCAGCCTTCCAAGTAGCTGGAACTACAGGTGCACGCTACCACACCCGGCTAATTTTTTGATTTATTGTAGAGATGAGGTCTCGCCAAGTTGCCCAGGCGGGTCTCGAACCCACGGGCTCAGGCA
This sequence comes from Carlito syrichta, assembly GCF_000164805.1. Classification (NCBI taxonomy): domain Eukaryota; kingdom Metazoa; phylum Chordata; class Mammalia; order Primates; family Tarsiidae; genus Carlito; species Carlito syrichta. Next base: position 210,145 of record NW_007245924.1, read on the forward strand.
ATCCAGGAAGCAGACATTTAATGTCACAGAATGTCAGAGCTGGCAAGGCCTTCAGTGACTACTCATTCTAACCCCACCCAATCTCAAGTCCAGAAAGACACTTGGTTCAAGTCTCATAGGATTTAGTGGCCAAACCTCTAGGAAGGTTAAGGAGAAGGAAAGTTGGAATGGTACATGTGGTTTTCTTCAAACCTTATTTGGGGCAGTTCAGATGTACTCGAGATCAGGTGGGCTCCTTTTAAACGGCCATCTTCCCTAGGATTTTGAGACTGACCTGAAACACCACCTTGGTCCCTTTTTCAGGAGCAGTATGACAGGCGGAGGTGGTATGGGGGCAAGGAGGGCTTAGGGGCCTTGGTGGTGAGGGACAAGAATGGGGGTCCTTTGTTGCCCCACTTGCTGTGGCCGTGATTAAGATGGGGGCGATGCCAAGAGGGGCTGTGCTGTCAGTCACTGGTGGAGGGCGGGGCTCAGGCAGGTAGGGCTTGCCCAGGGTGGCTCCTCATCCACTACAGCTGAGTCTTGGGCCCCCCTATGGGCCTAAATGCCCCAGGGAAGGCAGGGCCAGGCTCAGTGTCAGTCCTCTGGGCCTGGGCCGCTGAGGGGTGCAGGGCCCATCCCTGTGGCCTTGCAGCTCGGGCCCAGCCTCAGCCTGTGCCAACTCCACCTCAAGGTGCTTCAGCCAAGGAGAGACTATGCAGCTGCTCCTCAGTGCCGGCCAGCTCTGCCTCATCGCGCCCACTCTCCGAGCCCTCGAAGCAGCCAGAGTCACGCGGGATGTCCACCTTGGGTTCTGACACTGTGTGGGCCACTGGCTCCTGGCTGCTCTCGGCACCCTCTTCTGCCTCCTCACTGCCAGCTGCCAGGGGTGAGGGAGGGACGTAGAATATGGGGGGCTTGGTAGTTAGCTGGTGGGGGGCATCAGAAACCTCAGGGAGCCCCCTTGTGGGGTAAGAGACCTTGAGAAGTCCCCTAAAGGCAGTCTCTCCCTCTGGGCACCTCTTCTCACCACTTCCAGCTTAGAAGCAAGTGGGTGTTGTTTCTAGGCCTGCCCTAGGGCCCAGGAGCTCAACCATATTTAACACTAAGCTGGAGAGGGGTGATCCGGGCTTGAATTCTGGCTGTGTTATTACCTGGCTCAAAGGCCTCAAGTAAAGACATGCCTTACCTTCTCTGGCCTTAAGTCTCACCTTTGATCCAAAGGGGCGTCCAGCCTCACATCCCTACAACCCCCTTCTCCCACAAAGTTTCCCAGAGATACCAGTTCAAGTGGAAAGCATCTTCCCACTGCAGAGGGGCCCCAGGGCAGAGTGTGGTCAGGGGGCAGGGCCAGGGCAAGCCTCCCCTCCCTGGAATGCCAGCAGGCACCCTCCCACCCTGCACCAAAAGTCACTCACTGTCATAGTCCAGCAGCAGCTCAGCAGCCGTGAGCAGCTTGGCCCGGTGCTGCGGGTCCATGATGTTCAGCTCATTGAGGTGTGTTTCTCGCAGCTCTTTGAAGTCCTCCAGCGTCTGGTAACCATTGAGCAGCAGGGTGGATGTGTGCTCCTGAGGGCAGAGGCAGACCACTGACACAGCTGCTTAGAAGCCACCCCTGCCTAGGTCCTGTTCCCTACACATAGCTGTCATCCCCTGCTCCCCATCCCTGGGACAATTGTGCCTCCCTTGATACTAGATGCTAGTGCAGGCCCAAGCTCAAACCTCCAGGCCGATGCGCTCCAGCAGCTCATGCAGAGTCTTGGGCTTAGGCCTCTTGCCCTTGCTCTGTCGGCGGCTGGGGCGGGCAGGCCCCACGGCCTCCTCGGGCAGCACATCCACATAGATGAATTTGAAAGAGCCCAGCTTGCCATTGAGCAGACCCAGCCACGTGCCCACAGGTGGCTTTTCAATGATCTGGATCACATCTCCTTTCTGTGGGGGGAGAGAAGAGGGGTGGCCTCTTGGCTTCCACTGACACTGTCTTGTCCTGGCTCCGTCCAGCCTCCTTTATGGGTGCAGCCTGCCAGGGTCCGGAGAGGACCGGATGCTGGCCTTACCTGCAGTTTCAGCGAGTCGTGGTCATAGGGACTGGGAGTAAAGTCGGTGTGGACTCGTGCCCGGCCACAGAAGGGCCCTGTGTACAGGGGGGCAGGTGGTTCCTCCCCAAAGCTGCCAGAGCCTGGGCTGGGGCTGCAGAGCTCACTGCCTGCGGGAGATGGGGCAGGGAGGAGACTTACCTTGGTCCCAGGAGAGCTGAGGCAGTGCCCAGCGGGTGCCTTCCACTTGCCCTGGCCCTGCCTTCCAGATTTGTCTACAATTCCCAAGGGTACACGCTGGGGAAGGAAGCTGGTCTCTGGCAAGCCTTATGCTGCAGAGGGGATTCTGACCCATCCCCTCGGCCGTCCTGCAGGAACACAGCTTCATCTCTGGGGCTTTGGACTTGAAGAGTTGGCAACAGAAGGAGAAATGGCCCCCAGACCAAAGAATGGACAAATTGTGAGGGCCTCTAGAGACTGGGCCAACACCCTGATAAACAGATGAGAAAATCTGAGGCTACACAGGCCAAGTGACCTGCCAAGGTTTCTCAACTTATAATTGGCAGCACTGGGTCCATTTGACTCCAGGTCCCCTGACTCCCACTCCAGTGCTCCTTATACCCAGGAAGTCACATTCTACATTCATATTTTACTTTCTCTGCTTAGTAAGAATCAATGTTTAGTTACAACGTCACATGGAAACTCAGATGGACTTTTTCTCCCTGGGATAGGCAGAATTATGAACATTTTAAATGACTTTCAATGGGAAGCAGGGAGGTATCTGTGAAGTCAGAGAAAGAGCAGGAAACTTGGAATGGGCCTGAGGGGCAAGAAAGGCAGTGCTGACCAGGGCTGCAGCCCAGAGCCCACGGGCCTTCTTCCAGGCAGGGAACGTCTTGTTCAGGCCCATGGACTTCTAGAAGATGGCAAGTGGTTCCCTGATCCCAGAAAACCAAGGTCTGGGCCCAAGAGACTGACTCTTCACAGCTGGAGACCCTGCACCCCCACCCCAGTCTGGGAAGTCAGAGGCCCGGGAGCTGTAGCCTCTTGCTCCCTTGGAAGGGTGGAGATGGGCTGGTCTGAGAGGGCGATGAGGCTCTTCCTCTGCTTTTAGACCTCTCCAGGGCCTGGAAACAGTAAGTGGAAGCTCCTCTAGGGCAGATCTGAGTTTGACTGGGTCACCTCAGATAAGTCACGTAACCTCTCTGACACTGTTTTTACATCAATAAAGTGGAGATGATAGTATTGGCTCCATGAGCTTGTTGTAAAAGGACTGGGAAAGTTCCCAACAGGCAAACAGTAAGCATTTATTTCTCTCACTCCTCTCCCAGACAGCCTACTGGCATGGCCCTAACCCAGTCCTTTCCTCCAGATTCAGCAGGGGTCCCATCATGTCCCCTACTCACTCGTCGATGCCTGGCGGCTAAGCGCCGGGAGTTCACGCTCCTCCTGCTCGGAAAAGGCCAGCGCCATCTTCTCCGGGCCGGGGCTGTCCAGGCTGCAGTCTGGAGATGTCGGGGAGGCCGAGCCCTCCTCCAGAGTGTCTCCCTGCAGAGAAGGCAGGAAGCCTTGCTGGGGTGCGCATGGAGCCAAGGAAATGGGCCTGGGCTTGGAGAGGAGCTGGGGCCTGGCTCAAACCCCAGCTCTGCCACTTGCAGGCTGAATGACACTCTGAGCCCTAGCCTCCTCTGGTAAAAATGGGAATGACAGTCCTTGCCCTGCCTGCCTCACACAATGAGGCTCAGTCAGGGTGCCATGTGAATGTGCTTCAAGTGCTGATGTACACACAGAAAAGGCTGTGGTGGCAGAGCCTCGACTCAAAGCCATTGCTACAGTACAGTCAAACAGAAAATGGCACCAGGGAGGAAACTACTTGTTTTTGCCTGTGTGTGTGCCAGGCCTGCCTGCCATTTCATTGAATCCTCACAGTGACACTTGAAGGTAAGTGGTATGGTTGGCCTGAGTTTTACAGATGAAGAGTGACATTTCCAAGACATTCGGGAACCCACAACCTAGTCAGCCAGACTCCGGAGCGCCTACCCCCTCACCCCACCTCAGTGCTGTGGTAACTGTTTAACAGCCATCCCATGACTTGCCAATTCTTGTGTTGTAAATACTCCCCACCACAGCCAATGCCAGGCTACCATTGTGACGTCACTGGATGTGTTATTAGAAGAGATCGCTCGGCTATTTCCACCACACAAATAACCTCAACAATGCTGATAAGAGTAAAAAGTAGTGCAAGAATTAGTAAGTGATGAATTTTGAAGGTTTACTATATTACCTTCGTTTTCTGTGTGTTTATTTGTTTTGAGATGAGGTCTCACTTTGTTGCCCAGGCTGGTCTCAAACTCCCAGGCTCAAGTGATCCTCCCACCTCAGCCTCCCAAGTAGCTAGGATTACAAACTTGAACAATCACTCATGGCTTTATCACCTTCGTTTGAAATAGAATTTGTTTAATTGTAAGTTTATATAATTTGATTTTTTTTTTTTTGAGTTGGGAGTCTCACTCTGTCACCCAGGCTGGAGTCCAGTGGCACACTCATGGCCACCACAGCCTTGACCTGCTGGGCTCAGGCGATCCTTCAACCTCAGCCTTCCAAGTAGCTGGAACTACAAACACTATAATTTGATTTTTAATAATGGTTGTATTTTTTTAAGTGACTGGCAAAACTCCTGACAATTCGACCAACTGTTCTCTCAAGCTGGTGCAAGTTAGTACAAGCCGACTGTAGCACATCATTACCTCCCTGGCTCCTGTAAGAGCCATAAGCCCACCAGACTCCTGTGTGCTTTAAGCTGCTTGGGCTGTGCCTGCCCCATAACTGTCTGTTCCCCCACCCCCACAAGCCAGCCTTCTCTATTTTCTCTCAAAGGGACCCTAGGAGAGAAAATAGGCCTTTTCAATCCCAGGGGTTAGTTCCGAGCAAAGCTTTGAGGTGGATGGATTTGCCGTAGGCCATCTCATCTCCCTGTCAGGTGCCCTCCCCTCAGGCCTGCCTTCCAGGGAAGCTTCTGTTGCTTACATTTCCATCCGTCCTCAAAACCCACCCCTTTCCTAGTCAGCCTCCTGCCCCATCAGGACTGTGCCTAGCTGCCCATCCATGGCTGACTGAGCTCCCCCTCCTGTGTGAGTTTCCTTCTTGCATTGAGTAGGGTCTTTAGACCTGGGCAGTGGCTGTTGATGTGGCCCTGCTCACACCCTGCCAGAGCAGCACCCCTGGCCCCCGCCCTTCCCCGGTCCCCAGGCCTCACCATCTCTTCTGACAGGGCCTTCACCATCATCTTGCCCATCTTCCTGTTCATGGTTCGGGAAATCACTGCCCTCCACTTCTTCCCCAGCTTTTTGCCACTCTTCCCAGCATCCTCTGGGGTGGGGACACCTGAGTCATCTTCTGGAATCTGTGACAACAAAAGTGAAGGTCCAGGGATCCTGGTAACCCCGCCTGGGTTCAGGACTTAGGGTACAAGGAGGCCTCTTGGTCATGGCAGAGTCTGGGGGGATGGAATCGAGAGGCCCCCATCTCTTTCCACTTTAGCCCTAGCCCTGTTCTCGTCCTGATTAATTTATAAATAATTTGCTATTTAATTTGTAATTTAAAGAATGCAGGTGAATACTTGGTGTGGGGAGAGGTGGCTTTTTGTATTAAAGGAGGCTTTGCCCCAACAATCCTAACATCTCTTCCCTCATTCTCCCTTCCACCCCACTCCCCAACCCAGGTGGGGCCTGCAGTAAGATCCCCCAAGGAGCCTCTGAAACTCACGTTATCATCCAGATTAAACTCCTTCTCGCTCACTACGGGGGAGCTGGGTTTGGATTTGGCAAAATCCTTGAAGCTGCTGGAGCGCTGAAGGGAGAGCTGGAAGAAGCAGGGTGTCACAATTAGTGGGCTAAAATGGCTGCCTGAGGTCTGATCTGCCCTCCTTTACACACACACACACACACACACACACACACACACACACACACACACACCCTGGGCCAAAGTGCCTAGATATCCTTGGAGCTACCTGGTTTCATTCTATTCCTCACACTAACCCTGGCCACAGACCAAGCTCCTGACCTTGGGAACCTCACACCTTAGTCAGGCTTCAGACTTAGCCTGAATTTCCACTGGTACCTCAAGTTTGCTCCCCAGAATCCTGGATTGAAAGACTAAATGAGTCAGAGTAAATGTATATCTACTACCAGATGTATAGCCCAGCACATGCCAGAGCATCACCAGTTATGGAACAGAGAGCAAAACCCTCCCCAACCCTGTGACTCTGGCCTCCATGCCCTAGCCTGCTCCGAGCCAGGTCTCCAGTCACAACGATAGGAGCAAACATACTGGAGCCTCCAGCCTGATGAATTTATGTCCCAAGAAAAGCAGGACGATCTGACCAGAAGCCACCAAGACCCGGTCTTATACTTTCTGGACAACCATAGTAGAGGCTTACAGAAGGGGGCCACAGATTTGGGACACGAATGAATCATTTTCTCTTTATTTATTCCAGTTCAACCATAGCCACTAGCGTGATGAGCTGGCAACTGTGGCGTTGGCTGGTGTTTTGACTTTTAGGCATGACCTATTGTCTGTGTTGGTGAGACTGTTTTCGGGATATGAGCTTTCTTAACTGTATACGTATGTACATGCCAAGATAGCAGCCAGAAACTAGGGCAAGGCAGGTAAGCGGGGCAGGCCTAGACACAAGAAGTTGAGGCTGAGCCTGTATCAAGATAAACAGTCAAGACCAGAGATACACACAGGAACCAGGGTTCATAGATGGCCAGATAGATAGAGGGGGATTGACTGCAGACACCCGAGACAAAGGCTTGAGGAACCGAAGCCCCAAACACACACAAAGCTGAGGGTTTCACATCCTCTTTCCTCCTAAAGGGAGTGTGTGTCCCCAATGACAAATCCCTAGGGTAAGGACAATATCACCTGTCCCCCAACACACACGCAATTGGCCCCAACTGTTGGGAACTGCAGTGTAGCAGTTTATCACTCTTGGTGAGTCTTGACCAAAAGTGAGTCAGCAATCGGGGGTCAGAGGTCACATATTCCTAGAGATCACAGCAAAGCAATTGACCAGAAACTAGGTCAGTGGTCATGTCTAACAGACACTGGCACCATCAGGGCCTCAGGGGTGGGGTGCCTGCAGTCTCAGGCAGAAAGCTTCCTCTGTGTCACACTGGGGAGCTAGAAAAGGGGACTGTGAGTGGCATCGGGAGGTGATAGCATGACCGCGGGGTGACCACTCTGGTTCCCATATATCTCCTCCATCCTCCTTCCTTGGTTTTCCTCTCCCACTATTCTTTCCTCTTTCTCTCCCTTTCTTTCCCCTTTTCTCCTCCACCTTCTGTTTATTTCCTCCTCTTGTATGGCTAGGATGCAGCTGCCTGGATAACTTCCTTCTCTTATTGCATGGAAAAGAGGGAACAGAGAGAGGGTGGGCACCAGGCTGGCCTGGGCCCAAGAAGAGCAGGCTGGGCTGCTATTTATAGGCTGGTGGGGCCTATTGTGGCCGCCTTTCCACCACTCTTCAGCCTGGTTTGAGGACCAGGAGGCTGAGAGTCGCCCCTGAAGCCCCAGGGACTGGTGAGGCTGGAAAGCAACCAGGAGGGCTGGTGGGGGCCGGAAGTCGGCTTTGTTGGGGAAGAGTAAGCCGGCTGCCCTCTAATCGAAGCTCTTTCCCGAGGCCTTTTCCTGCCATTAATCTGCAGTCTGGGGACTGGGAGGAGGGCCTTTGGCTCCCAGGCCTCTGTGTGAGGGCCTCTCTGTCCCAATTTTAGCCACAAGTGGGAGGGGACAATCCCAAAGGACCATGGAAATGGTGCTGGTGCTTGGGCTCAGTTGGCCACTCTCAGCCCTCGGAGTTGGAAAGGACTAATACATGTTGTTCGGGTGACCAAAGGTGAGGACTGATCAGGGTGGCCTTTAGCCAAGCCTACCAACCTCAGGGGGAGCCTCGAACTCCTGCATTTCAGTGAGTGATGACTTTGACCCAGAGATGAGTTGAAATCTTTGAGCCCAGTTGGGTTTTCTGCCTGGACCCCATTTGGGGTGAGGACTTCCTGGGAGTCATGCCTGGCAGGGGAGAGATACTGTGGGCCCCTTTTTCATGTCTGAGGGGAGCGTGTGGGCCTCTTGGGAAGAGCAACATTTCTCTTTGTCTGAACTCAGACATGACTGAGTTCAACTCTGGGATGTGTGACCTCAGGCCAGTTATTTAACCTCTCTGAACCTCAGCCTCTCCATCTGACATCAGACAGTAAGGGTTCACATCTTGGTTATGCCACGGACGAGCTGGCAAAGCTGGGTAAGTTACTTAACTTCACAAGGCTTCTGTTTCCTCATCACCTCATGGGGCTGTTGGGAGGACGACATGAGTATACATACAGTGCTTAGGACATTGTCTGACACAGCAGTCCCTTGTGGAATGTCGGTTTATGCTTAGCCTTTCTTTTTTGTTTTTGTTTTTGTTTTTGGTTTTTTTTGAGTTGGAGTCTCACTCTGTTGCCCAGACTGGAGTGCAGTGGCCGCTCCTGGCCACTGCAGCCTCGACCTGCTGGGCTCTGGCAATCCTTCCGCCTCAGCCTTCCAAGTAGCTGGAACTACAGGCGTGCGCTACCACACCCAGCTAATTTTTGATTTATTGTAGAGATGAGGTCTCACCAAGTTGCCCAGGCAGGTCTCAAACCCGCGGGCTCAGGCAATCCACTGACCTCGGCCTCCCAAAGTGCTGAGCCACTGAGCCCGGCCTATGCTTAGCCTTTCAGACGATCCATCTCTAGACTCTCATCCTGGGCATTTCCCCACCTGGAATATTCTGCCCTTCTCTCTGTCAACCGTGGTTTTCCCCCTCCTTCTGATTCCAGTTTATGTGGGAACAACCCAAATGCCTATCAGCTGTAGAATGGATGAATTATTCATGGCAGAGTCGTACAAGAGAACAGAGACCAGTCATGAGATAGTCCAGCTATCCCTGACAATATGGATGAATCTCACAAGTGCACTGTTGAGTAAAGGGGCCAGACGCCAAAGAGTATCTCCAATATGGTGCCACCTGTATAAAGCTCAAAGCCTACAGAGCTCAGCCATGCTTTTGGAAGTCAGGATAGCAGATATCCTGGGGGCAGGGAGGCATGTAGCAACTGGCAGGGCATTAGGGAAGCTTCTAGACTTCTGGAAGTGTTGTTTCTTGATCTGGGTGCTGTCCACATGGGGATAGTCACTTGATGGAAACTCATCGAGTGGACTTCTTGGTATTGAACTCCAGCTTAAAAGGCAGCACCCTTGTGTAAATCCTCCCCTGATCACTCCCTCAGAGCCTCACACTGCCCCAGGTGGCATCCTCTTCCCCTGCTTCCTGAGCAAACTTGGCTTTCCCCAGGGGTCTCCTGAACCACCCCCTTCGCTCCTTCAGAATACCAGGTACATCCTGAGCACCCTGTGAGCTCTGGGGCCCAGCCTCTGTGTGCAGGAGAATCCAGCAACAAGGGGCCAGATACCTCCCATGTGCCCGGCACCTTGCCAAGCACTTCCTGTGTGCCAGTCCACTCCAGCCTCACCACAGCCCTGCGTCACATTCCTGCCTTGCAGTCATGCCAAGGAGCTTGGGTGGCATCCTGTGGGCAGTGAGGAGTGCATACTGGTATGGGGGTGTCATGCTGGAAGTGTGCTATATGGAGGGATCCCCGGGCAGCCTGGGAGTGTGGTGAGGTAGGGCCATCTTTAGGGGAGGCAAGTCCAGGACAAACCCCTTTCCACTTCCTCCATCCCAACACTGGCCTTTGGGTGACATCTGACAAAGGGAATGCAGAGCGAGAGCTCGAAGGGAGTGAACGTCTTCTAAAGGCATCCAAGGGGTGTGTTCCCTGACCCTGGGGGCCTCTCCAGTCCTTCGTGATCCATGGTAGGGGCCATGTCCTGGCCCCACCATCCTGGAATGCCTGCCCTGTCACTGTTCTGCTGGCTGGAAGGTCACTCATTCCACAGCAATCTGGGTTTGCCCCGAAGAGCTCTCCTGCTGATGGGTTGAGACTTTTATGCTCACCAGACTTGCAGTGCCTTTTGTATCAGCAGGAAGATAAGGGAGTGGAGAGAGGAGGAGTTAAGACCCCGGAATCAGACAAACCTCAGCTTGGATCCCTGTTCAGCAGCTTACTAGCTGTGTGACCTTTGGCAAATTACTTCACCTCTCTGAGCCTTGGGTGTCAAATAGGGTAATGACAACATCTGCCCCTACCTTACAAGGCTGTCATGAGGAGACAATAAGCTAAGAGATGCATAGCACAGTGCCTGGCATCTGATGAGCTCTCACTTGGTGGTGGCTTTTGGTGCTATCAAGGCATATTTTCTCCGCTTCAAGGCTGGCATCATGGCTCCTTCTTTGCAGTGTGGCCCTACCCCTGCCCATGCCTACAGCATGCACCCTCTTTTGTGTATACATGCAACAGAGTGTGCATGTCTTCTTGTTTCTGGTGATCTGTACAGCCTCCTGAGGAGAGCAGATTAGGAGTGATCCTCCTTTTCAGAGATGAGGAAATTGAAGCCCAAAGAAAGTCAACGAACTCTCCAAGGTCCTACAGCTAGAATGTGGTAGGATTCCAGCTCCGCTTTCTCATCCCCTGCCTGGCACATTCTCCCTTGGCAGGCCCAGGAGGAGAAGCAAGGGCAGAGTCTGGCCACTGCTTCCGGGTCTGGGGAAGATGCTGTCTCTACCTTCTGGAAGCTTGGCTTTTCTTTCTTTCTTTCTTTCTTTTTTAGTTGGAGTCTCATTCTGTCACCCAGGCTGGAGTGCAGTGGCACACTCACGGCCACTACAGCCTCGACCTGCTGTGCTTTGGTGATCCTTCCACCTCAGCCTTCCAAGTAGCTGGAACCACAGACATGCGCCACCACGCCCAGCTAATTTTTTGATTTACTGTAGAGATGAGGTCTTACCAAGTTGCTCAGGTTGGTCTCCAACCCCTGAGCTCAGACAATCCTCTCGCCTCTGTCTCCCAAAGTGCTGGGATTACAGGTGTGAGCCACTGCGCCCGGTTAAGCTTGGCTTTTCTAAAGGCATTTCCACACTCTGGGACTAGATGGGTGTGTGGAGGCAAGCTCACCCTGGCTCTGGAGCCTGGCACAGGCTCTGGAAGGAGTGAGGGTGGGGCTTGCCTGACTACCCTCCCCTAAACGATATGGACTTCACAGTGCCACATAGGCCTTGCTTCTTCCTGGAGAGGCCTGAGGGAAATCCCAGAGGTCCACCTGCCTGCCCAACACAGAATGTGTTCATTGAAGCTGGGAAAGAGGAAGGGGACTTCTGGCTTCTATGTGCCCCCGGGTACCTCTGCTTGAGGTGGTGGCACAGGATCCCCGTGTCAAAGTGTCAGCTCTTTCTCATACTCCTTCCTCCAGCTCAGTGCTCCTGGGGTGTGAGGCCAGAGGTGTCTGTAGATCTGTAGAGAGGAGTCGCTGCTTCCCACCCCCACCAGCCAGAGAGCAAGGGGAAGTGGCCCTGCTCACCCAGGAGTGACAGCCAATGGCAGGTCTGCTGGGCCTAGTGCCGTGCAGGGTTTGGATGGGGGTGACAGAGCCGTGTGAAGATTCACTAACCTCTTCCCTCCCCCGCCTACCACTGTGACCTTAGAGAAGCAGCTAGGGTGGAGAGAGTACAGCCGGAAGTGGCAGCCACCCCAGAACCTGAGAGATGGGGCAGGATGCACACCCCAGTGCCCCGAAGCTCAGTCTTTCAGCTGCCTCGAACTCTGCCTGGAGCTGCTCCCCTGACAAGGGGGTTGTGCCACAGAGCACCTGGGCTGAGCACAGCCTGGGTCTCTTGGACCTGGGTCAGGCCCACTTTGGGATGGTCCTAGGAAAACCTCAAATCCAACCAGAGAAATTTCAAAAGTCCCCCTGGATATGCAGGATATACCTGCTGATTACCTGGAAGAATCCTACAGTGGAATCAAATAATTAAGTCTAGAAATTTCAAAATCCTCAAATCCAACCAGAGAAACTTCAATCTGACAGAGCATTCAAGGAATCTTCTAGTCTGGCCTCTGCTTCAGGAAGATGAACACCTTGGCCATCAATGCCAGCTGCTTCTCCTCCTGGCCTTTAAAATCCCTCCTGCTGAATTTTTCCTCCTCAGCCCTCACTCCTACTCATCATCTCATCAGCTTCGTTTCTCATGCCTCACAATGTCTCCCTGCCCAGGAAGGACTGGTATGTCCCCTGTGTCTCACTGCAGTTCTGGAAGCCCTTCTCCCCAAGACTGAAAATCACCTCAGGCCCCATCTCCAGGTTGGCCTTATCTCCAGTGAGCTTAGGAAGCTGCAATAGAGTGGAGGCCAGAGGTCAGGGTCTGGGCCATGGCCAAAGGGTGGGGACCCTGTGAGCATCGTGGCTGCGAGCTGGGTGGCCTAGTGGGGCCCTTTGCACGAGATGGCTCCTGAGACGCCATGCTCGAGCAGAAATGGTGGCAGGTCCAGCATAGGGGAGAGAGAATTAGGTACAGTCTTAGGATTCAGCTTGAACATTGAACATTGTATTTTGTCATTCTCAGATTCTAATCTAGGATTCTGGCCCCAAATTTTGGATCTTTATCCCATCCCTGATGGGTCAAATTCTATACCTCTAGATTTCTAGGAGTCTATTCCGTAACTCTGCTGCTCCAGAATTTTAAAGTATTTTCTGTACTTCTGTTACTCTTATTACACTTGGGTCTCTGACCTGTTGCCCTCTGGGTGAATGGCCCTCACCTCGTACTCAACATATAGCCCAGGCTTTGGTTCTTCCCACTTCTAAAAGTCCTGGGTCCAGAGAGCAGAGGAGGGAAGGAAGCCGTGAGTTCCCAAAGATGCTCCTCACCTTTTTCTTCTGAGTGGGCTCCTTCTCGCTGGCATTGGAGGGCTTACGGCGCAGCATGGTCCTCCACCCTGGGAGACTCTATTCCTGCTCTCCTGGGTGTCAAGATGCAGAGGCCTGTTGGGAAGCCTCGCCAGCACCGTCCGGGGGGCACGGCATGGACCGAGCCTCCGGCTGCCACTCTGACTGCTCCAGTAGCAGCTTAGGGGTGCGGGCCATGGACACCCAGTGGCAGCAGCATACAGGAAGCCCTGCCACGTGACTTGCTCTTACAGCAATCGCAGCCCCTGCTGGCCCCTAGGGAGGAAGGAAGTCCCAGCTTCAGTCTCCAGAGATTCTGCTGCAGACGGCTCTTGGGTTGAGCAGTCAGAAAAAAGTCCCTACCTTACTGTCAATCATAACCAGTTATTCTGCCTTGTATCTCCAGAGGTGGCCAATCAACTTGACATTATATAACCTACCCAAGCCTTTTATCTCACTGACCAGAATCCACAAGTTGGACCATCTCTCTGCCTGTTGGATCAATGTTCTTGGTCAACTTGCATTTCCAAGATCATCACTGCCACTGTGGCCATCACCCCTGCAACCACCCCACTGCCATCAACGCGCCAAAAGCCATCATCACTACAGTAATCACATCTACAGTCAACTTTCCTCAGCCATCACCTCTACAGTCATCACCATTGTCACTATCACCCTTCCAGATGTTACAGCCAACCAGCCCCATGACCCTCTCATCCTTATGGTCATTGGCCCTACAATCACCATCACATCCCTGCAGCCGTCGGCCCTACAGCCATCAGCACACTTGCAACCATCATCACCAGAGCAGACACCCCTCCGGTCTTCACGAGTACATTTATCAGCACCACGGCTGAAAAGCACTTGCAGGCAACTCCACACCACCAGCAAATGTCCCATCCAACAGACATTTATGGAACACCTATGCAGTATGTTCACTTTGTGAATTATCTGTAGCAGATTTTAATAACTTTAATGACTTGTTACAAAAGCAGTTTATATCCATCATACACAATTTAGCAAACACAGATAAACATTTTAAAAATTCTCCATCACTGTCTTCCATACTGTTTGAATGAATACCCTTTTCTGTTTTAAGCATCTATCTACTCTCTGTCTATACACATTTTTTCTTTACACAAAATCATACTGAACAGAATCTGCACAGAAACCAGATCGTTGATTTGGGGGAGATGGAGAGGGGAAGAGAGGGAGAGATCACAAAGGGGATAGGGAACTTTTGGGAGTGATGGATATTTTACTATCTTGATGGTGATGATTTCATGGGTGTATGTGTATGTCAGAACTTACCAAATTGTATACTTTAAATATGTGGTTTGCCAGGCATGATAGCTCACACCTATAATCTCAGCACTTTGGAAGTCTGAGGTGAGAGGATTGCCTGAGCCCAAGAGTTCGAGCCAAGCCTGGGCAATTTGGCGAGACCTCATCTCTACAATAAATAAAAAAATTAGCTGGGTGTGCTGGTGCATGCCTGTAGTTTCAGCTACTTGGAAGGCTGAGGCGGAAGGATCACCTGAGCCCAGCAGGTTGAGGCTGCAGTGACCGTGAGCATGCCACTACACTCCAGCCTGAATGACAGAGTGAGACTTCAATTAAAAAAAATGTGGTTTATTGGTTAGGTGTGGTGGCTCATACCTGTAATCACAACACTTTGGGAGGCGGAGGTAAGAGGATTGTCTGAGTCCGTGGGTTTGAGACCAGCCTGGGAAACACGCCAATATTCCATCTCTACAATAAATCAAAAAATAAGCCAGGTGTAGTGATATGTGCCTGTAGTTCCAGATACTTGGAAGGTTGAAGTGGAAGGATTGCCTGAACTCAGCAGCATGCCACCACACTCTAGCCTGGATGACAGAGTGAGATTCCGACTCAAAAAAAAAAAAATATGTGGTTTATTGTAGGTTCACTTTGCCTCAATAAAGCTGTTTATTTTTTAATTTTTGAGTCAGGATCTCACTCTGTTGCCCAGGCTAGAGTGCAGTGGCACGATAATGACTCACCACAGCCCCAACCTCCTGAGCTCAAACAATCTTTCTGCCTCAGCCTTCTGAGCAGCTGGGACTACAGGTGCGCCATCACATCTGGAGAATTTTTTGATTTTTTTTTTTTGTAGAGACGTCTTGCTATGTTGCCCAGACTGGTCTTTAACTCCTAAGCTCAAGCAGTCCTCCCACCTTGACCTCCCGATGTGCTGGGATTACAGGCGTGAACCACTTTGCCCGGCTACAGCTGTTTCTAAGTTTTTAAAATTAAAAAAGGTCACACTTCACACTGTGGGTATATGCTTTTCACACTGAACACAGTACCATTACGATTGTCTCATGCTATGAAGTATTCTTCAGCTATCGGATTTGTAAGGGCTACTGGGCATTCCATTGTGTGGTTGGGCCATGCTTGCTTCACCAAGCCCCTACTAATGAACTTGGGTTGGCTTAAACTTGTGTATTATTATTCACTGAACATCCTTCAGGTAAATATTCACATTCACGGTTTTTTCCTCAGGAGAAATATCCAGAAGGGGAATTATTGGGGTAAAAGGTATGCGCCTTTTTAAGGCTTTCGGTTCTGAGGCATTTGTGAAATCCTAGGCTGGTCCACTCCTGTTTCTAAGGTGTTCTTGTGACTTCCTCCTTCAACCCTGCTTCACACCCTCGGACAATCCATCTGTTGTCGGTGTGAGCTCAGGAAAGACAAGGTGCTTCTCTCCCAAACTGAAACCATACTTCCTCTGGTTCTGGCCTACTCAGCCTGCCAGGCAGCCTCATGGAACGATTCCACGCCCCCAGATCGCTTCCCCATTGGCTTGCACTTTCCAGCCTGAAAGTCCCAGGTCACCCAGGGGTATGAGCGTGGTAACTGGCTAAGGCATTGCGGCATGTGCAGGAGCTTGGTGGCCGGGTAGGGGACCCAGCCGACCTTTGGGGCTCGGCGTGATCAGGGCCGAGAGGGCAGCCCCAGCGGGATCCGGAATGGGGGTCGCTCCTGCCGGGCCTGGGGCATTTGGATCTCGGCCGCCGGGAGCCGCGAGGGAGGGAGTAGCTCGCAGAACCTTCCCAGCCTTCGCAGCGGTGGCGCGTCCCAGGCCCGGCGCGCAGGATGTGCCCGCTTCCTGTTTGCTCAGCCCCAGCAGCGACCGAGATCACACACTAACCGCAGAGTCTTCAAAGGCGCCAGCAAACCTGGGCCGCGGAGGCCTGGGAAAAGGCAGCGAGGGGAAGGTGAGGGCGCTCGGAGAGAAATGCAGAGACGTGACCAGCCC
This sequence comes from Carlito syrichta, assembly GCF_000164805.1. NCBI lineage: Eukaryota > Metazoa > Chordata > Mammalia > Primates > Tarsiidae > Carlito > Carlito syrichta. The sequence continues at coordinate 226,312 of NW_007245924.1, forward strand.
CCAGGACAGATGGGAGCGGGTGTTTTCAGCCCTCGCTCCTTTTCAGATCCTTCTCCTTTTCAGATCTGTCTCCTCTGGTCAGCGACACCTCCTCCCTCCTTGAGTGGGGGGCCGTCCAGGAACCTCCTGTCGGAACTTGCCTCCCCCCAGCTTTTCCTGGCGGAATCCCAGTAGGTCAGGACCCAGCTGGCTAATGGGCCCTAAATACTTGTTTAATAGGTTTCCCCTTCCGGGCAGCATATTTGCATTTTATAGGTTTTTCCAGGTACAAGGAGCCCTCAGCTAAAAAAAGTGACCCGGGTCAGTAGTTCAGTGAAAGAGGCCTCTGTAAACTTGATAATGGGCTGGCAGGCAGAATCTAGAAGCTTGCTGTGGGCGCAGCCTTGTGCTAGGCACTGTGAGGAGGTACAAATAAATAGTTGTCAAGGTCCCTTGTACCCAGGAGTTGACATCCTAGGTGAGGTGGCAAGCTTACATTTGCCCAGCACTTGCTCTTTGCCAAGCACCACCATCAAGCACTTCACAAATGTCATTTAATCCGCCACAACCCCCCAAGGCAGGTCGTTTCAACTGGGATAAATATTGTAAAGCTGTGCCCAGACGTATGAATTTATGTCCTTGATTTAGCGATCTGAGCCCTCAGGGTGGATGCAGGACTGCCAAAAACACAAATTGAAGGCTGTATTCGCATACAGCAGCACCCCCCCACACACACCAGCACACCCAGAGAGAGTCTCATTTGGTGGATGATCATGAGTGGTATATTTGGGGCAGGTGGGATCCAGACACGTGTGAAGGCATTTCTCACTCTCTGAATGGATACACTCCTGATTTGAGATAGAGTCTGGATAGCAAGGGATACCTATATTTGGGTAAACTTCCCCAAAGATTCTTATTCCCATTTTTTCTCTGCCATCCATCTCTTCCCTCATCCAGCAGAAAATTATAATGCTGCATGACAGGTGGTGGGCTTTCCAACAACTCCAGAAATTAGGCACTAGTGTTATCTCCGTTTTCCAGGGAGGAAGTTGAAGACCAGAGAGGTTAAGCAAATTGCTCAAGATAGCATAGCTACTAAGTTGTAGATCCAAATCTTAAATGCAGATCTGGTGTTGGTCCAGGGCCCACGCTGTTAACCACTCGGGCTACAGTGCCTCTGATGCAGAGTTCCTGAATGTGGAGGTGAGAGAATTGTGGGACCCTCTGCTCGTAAGCAGTCCTCTCTTGGCACCAAATGCTGGTTTGGGTGCCACACGTGGTGCCACAGGGCCACCTTGAAGCAGGCCTCAAGGGGAGTGAGCAGGACAAGGAGGGCTGTAATAGCTAGAGCTGATTCAGTGGGGGTGGAGAATAGGGAAGCCCTTGTCAACATGTGAAGTACTAAACACCAGTCACATTTGGCCTAGAGGGTTGGGGTGGGGGAACAAGTGGCTAGGGATGATGGGGAAGAGAGGTTTGGGTTCATTGGAAGGAATAAAAATTGGACATTCAGAAGGTACTAGTTCAGCCTTGGTAAGTAATGATCTCTCTCTCTCTTTTTTTTTTTTTTTTTTTTGAGTTGGAGTTTCACTCTGTAGCCCAGGCTGGAGTGCGCAGTAGCATGCTCATGGCCACTGCAGCCTCAACCTGCTGGGCTCAGGTGATCCTTCCACCTCAGCCTTCCAAGTAGCAGGAACTACAGGCGTGTGCTACCATGCCGGCTTGTTTTTTGATTTATTGTAGAGAGGAGGTCTCACCTGCCCAGGCGGGTCTCGAACCTGCGGGCTCAGGCAATCCACTCACCTCAGCCTCCCAAAGGCGTGGGATTACAGGCTGAGCCACCGAGCCCGGCTATGATCTCTCCATCTCTAGAAATATCTAAGCAGAGACCACCTAGTCCCTTGAAGATACCTGAACATTTCCAAGGTGTAGCCTGGCCCATTAGCAAATTTCATGCCTGTCACCTTAAGCAAGGAGATCAGGAAAAGCAAAATTGCAGGGGGATAGGAGGGCAGAGGAGAAAAAAGAGACAAGGGCAGGAGGTGTTTGCACCCATCCTCAACCCACGCACACAACACACACACAGAGGGCAACTTTGGAATGCTGGGGGCCCCCCGCTGGGGACCTGCTGCGGGCGGGGGGACTGATGGGAGGGGAGGGAAAGACAGTGATCTCTGGAACTCTGAACGCGTGATAAGGTCTTGGTTTTAAAAACAAAAAACACCTGCAGGCAGCTGTCAATTACCATCAGCTGAGGAGGTTGGACTTTGGTGCCCAGATCAAAACACACTCATGACTCACTGGAGGGCCTTTTTTATGGGGGACAGGGAGGGGCTGGGCTACTCTGCCTAGATCTCTGTCCCAAGGTTACTAGGACAAAGGTCTCTGAGAAGTGGGCCCCTGCCGCACGGGGACAGTTGTCCAGGGCTCTAGGGAAGAGGAGGAGCAGGAGGATGCCTCCCAGAAATGGAGTCAGGTTATCCAGACTGGATTCAAATTGTCTATAATCACCTATTAGCTGCATGACCTTGGGCGAGTGACATCACCTGCAATAAGCCTCAGTGAAGACAGTAAAGGTGATAATGTGGGTCTCTCTTGTAGGTGTATGTGATCAGGGTTATTACTCAGATGACATATAGAGGGGGTGCCCTCAGCCCAGTGCCCAGCTAGTAGAAGGTTCTGGGTTCCTGATGAGCGACTTTACCTTAGTTCACTTCAGGCTCTATCGGGAGTTTCTCCTCTTGCCACAGCCAGGAAGTCCCTGGTGACCATTTGGAGCTGCCACCTTCTCCCCTCAGTACCCCCTTGGCACTTGCCTCTATCTCTCTTTTGGGTTCCATCTAATCTCTACATGTCCCTGTGGCCTATATTCCAAGCTGTTTTAGAACACAAGATGTGTGACAAGCAAGAGGGCCTGAAGCCGCTTGAGACCCTTTGAGAGGGAAATTGACTTTTCAGCTTCGTGGCCTTGTCATGGATGCTGGGGCTTTCTTAACTACCCTTCCTACCCCACTTGAGCTGCTTGCTCAGTTCCTGTTTCACAAAGAAACAAGGAAGTGAAGAGATGAGCCAGCCTCAGGGCAAGGGCTGGCTGGGTGGGGGTCTGGGGAGCACCTCCCACTCCCAGCTGTGATGAGCCATGGGGGGCAGGGATGAGCAGGGAGGAAACAGTTGCTATTGAATCTTTCATATTTCTACTTTTTTTTTTTTTTGGTACCAAGAGTGCCCAACCACTGATTTGAGGAAGTGTCCAGGGAGTTGGTAAAATCCACTGCTGACGTAGTTTAGTTGGGTGAAGAGGAGCTGCCCAGCCCTTCTGAGGCTTGAACTCATGAACAGCTGGAGCCAACTGGACTGGCAAATGAGGGAGGACTGACTTGGTTATCATTTTTTCAATGAGCTACTTAGATTCTGTGTTCATGTATGTACCTACCTATCATCTTACCCGTGCCCTTTTCTATTCCAAAAATGATCTGAAGCGTCGAGAAATGTAGCTGTTGCAGGGTGCAGTGGCTCATGCCTGCAATCCCAGCACTTTGGGAGACTGGGGTGGGAGGATTGCTTGAGCCCAGGAGTTCGAGACCAGCCTGGGAAACATAGTGAGACCTCATCTCTAACAACAACAACAAAGTAGCCAGGCATGGTGGTGTGTGCCTGTAGTCCTAGCTACTCGGGAGGCTGAGGCGGGAGGATGGCCTGAGCCCAGGAGGTTGAGGCTGTGGTGAACTGTGAATGTGCCACTGAACTCTATCTAACCTGGGTGACAGAGTGAGACCCCGACTCAAAAAAAAAAGTAAATGCAGCTAAATACTACCATTGTCACAGCTGTGTGACCTCCAACAGGTCTCCTTGGACCTGTTTGAGGCAGTAAGGGCGTGACAAAAGCACACGCTTTGAGAGAAGTCATCACAGAGCCAAGTCAGGGTGCTGGAGATTGAATCCTCACTCTGGCCTCAGTGAGCTGTGTGGCCTTGGGCAAGTCCCTTCCTCTTTCTGGGCTGCTGCTGAAGTTTTCTCATCTGCACACTGAAAGGACTGAAGTAGATTTTTGTTTGTTTGTTTCATCATGGAGCTTCGGTTGAGGATTGGCTATGAAATTTGCAGGGCCTGGTGCAAAATGAAAATGTGGCGCCCCTTGTTAAAAAATTATTAAGAAGTTCAAGACAGTGATGAGAAAAATTATTAAGAAGTTCAAGGCAGTGCAGCCCTTGTGTTTTTGAGGAGCCTCAGTCTTCAGGGAGTGTAGTTGGAAAAACACAAATTAGATGCTCATCCCTAAGCCTTTCTAGTTTTGATTATTTATATATAAAATTTGGCTTCCAAACGTTTTCCTTACCTACCTCCAACGGTGGAACAAACATTGAACTCGTGCTGGGCCGATAATAGCATTATCGTCTCTCGTCTGTGTGGCTTCCTGGGTTAGAGCACTGCTGCATCCGGGTCTTATAGGCTTCTCACCATAACCTCGCCAGGAAGGCAGTATGGGTGGTTTACAGAAGCGTTGACTAAACACAAGAGAGATGAAAGGAGATCAGAGAGCTGTGTGATTCAAGGCCACACAGCGGGCACAACTGGGACTAGAACCCCAAGATCCTAATTCCTAGGAAAGGGAGCTTTTCTTACATGGCTTGCTCCCTAGCGGCAGTGAGCAGGTGAGGAGAGGCTTGGGAAGCCCTGTCCTCCAGCCTAAAAACAAAAAACCAGAGTCCAAGGGGTCAGTGATTTATCATCTTAAATTCCTAGTGATGCCACAAGAGTACCCGTGTCAATCCTGCTGTGTGCGCCCTGAATATCTTCCTGCCAGAGCCACAGTGAAGCCCTTAAAGCAGGAACAGTCATTGCCGGCTATCTGGGTCCCAGGGAAGGAAGAAGCTGGGGTGACTGTGACCTCTCGGCAGCCAGGTTTTAGGGCTGGGGTTCTTAATCCCTGAATGGTGGGTTGGAAGGGTCAGTGAAGGGGAAGAGAAGAGGCAGAGTCCTGGGGCATGTGCTGGGGGTGGGGAGTAGGGTTGCATCAGCTGCCTTGGGCTGGAAGGCAGGTGAGTGGCTCTCAGTCAGGTGCCCAGTGCCCTCTTGCTGCCCATGACTCACCAGAGACCCCAGGAACAAGTGTCAGGGTACAAAGGCAAAAGTCTGCTTCTCATCAGCTATGTGATCCCACCAGATCCTCAGTTTTCTCATCTGTAAAGTGGTGAGACCCATATCACTTGCCCTCTCCTGGAAGAGTGGGTTCTAGAGTCATCTGGCTGGTTTCAATCTTGCTTTTCTCCTTTACCTGATGAAAAAAAGTGACCTCAAGCCATTTGGTTCATTTCTATGGACTTCTCTCAGTTCCCTGACTTGCAAAATGGGAATAATAAAAGTACCTTCTCATAGCTTGTGAGAATTAAATGAGAAAATGCAGGTAAGGCTTTTTGTGTAGTAGTACATAATAAACACTCAACAAAGGGTGGCTCTGATGATGAAGATGATGATGACTTGAATCGTATGATTAGTTGCTGTCTTTGTGGGGTGAACAGCTGAGAGTGTAAATGGCTCAGCAAACAGGCCCATCTTTGGGTGCCACAAACTCTCAGTGAGGGTGGGTCAGAGCTGGGGCCTTAGGATACATGCATCGGTGGCGGGAGCTGTCACCCTCACACTTAGCAAACTAGGCCTGATGGACCCAGGCTGGGGGACTTTGTTTGGTGCCTTTGCCCAGCCTGCATCCAGAACCTTGGTTCTTTCCTTCCACCAGCTGTGGTCTGCTGGGCAAAGGTGCTGGCCCCAACTTTCTTGGACCACATTTGATGGGTCCTCCAGTGTGAGGCTTCCCCTCTGTCCCTGCCACAAGGTTACAATTCCTTTAGCACAGGCTAGAGGGGACTGGCTGGGTGTGGCGTGCATGCGCGTCCACACACGTGCGCGTACATGCTCACGCATGCTCACTCGCACATTCTCAAGCCCATGTGCTCCCCAGTGAGCTTCCGGGAGCCTGACATCCCCGCCCTACCTCACCCTGTCTTCTTCCTCCCCCGCCACAAAAGCCACAGGTAACAGCAGTCTCAGGCAACACAGTAGACACAATGCAAAACCCAGAGGCAGGCGTCTTTGGCAGGCTGTTTTAAGCATCTTAGCAGGATGTGAGCCCAGGTGGCTAACGGCTGATTGGGCCAGAGCAAACTCTTCTCACCACAGCGGGGCTCAGAACATGAGGTCGGGGTTGAGAAGTGGGCTAAGGGACTCTGTGTGGTGCTGAAGGGCAAAAGAGCTGGACTGCTGACCCATCTGGCCCACCAGCTACTAAATGTGTGTATCCTCGGGCAGGTCCCACCCCCTGTCTGGAACTCAGTTTTCCTGTCTGCAAAATGGGGAAACCAGACTCTGCCTGTACAAGGTGAACAGCCATCCAAAGATGCAGGAGAATTTAATAGCTTTGTCACTGTGGCTGTACTTTGGACAGTTCAAAGGGCTCCCTGAACACCAGGGAATCTGGGATCGTGACTCAGTGTGGCTGCCCAGGGTGGTTCCCCAACTTCCGGTAGGGCCATATTCCAGAGTGCCCGCCACAACCCTCCTACCTCATCGTCAAATTCTTGTGGCTTAACTCCCTCTGCTGTCACTTGGCATGGAGCCCACCCAGGGTTTAGGAGTGAAGGGCTCACATGTGGTGGGGGGAAGCTGGTGCATGCCCCTGGCTGGTCCCCAGCTCCAGAGACCCACTCTGCTCCCCCACTACTCTGTTCTCCCTGACGCTGGGTGGCAGCCTGCAACCACAGGGCTCGGCCACTTTCCCTTCCTCTCCCCTGCAGGCAGCCTGTTGGGAGCCCTGTTCCTTCAGCCCCATGGGCTGCAGCCAAGCCGCTGTCTAGGGCAGGTGGCAGGTGGAGGTGGGCAGGGGCAGCCTCAAGGGTATGGGAAGATCAAAAAGTCAGCTGCTGGCTGGGTGTAGTGACTCACACCTGTAATCCCAGCACTTTGGGAGGCTGAGGCAGGAGGATTGCTTGAGCCCAGGAGTTAGAGACAGCCTGGGCAACAAAGTGAGATCCCGTCTCTACAAAAAAATCTAAAATTAGCCGGGTGTGGTGGCATGTGCCTGTAGTCCTAGCTATTCAGGAAACTGAGGCAAGAGGATTGCTTGAGTCCAGGAGATGGAGGCTGCGGTGAGCTGTGTGCATGCCACTGTACTCCAGCCTGGATGGCACAGTGAGACCGCAATTAAAAACAAAAGTCAGCAGCCAGCGTGGATGGGAACAGTTCTGGCTCTATCCAGTAGGTGGTGACAGGGTCAGGCTCCCCAAGGACCGTGGCGCCCCTGAGAGTAGGGACACTACCCTACTGGGCTTTTATTTTGGGGAAGGGGAGCGGCTGTGCCAGGTTACAGGCCTACTGGACTCATGGGAGGGAGGTAAATAGTAGGCTCTTCTATTCCGGAGCCTGGGCTTGGGTTCCCTGGGTGAGGAGTACAAGCCCCAAGAGAGAGCAGAGAGGTGCTGCCTGAGGCCGAGAAACCCTGCGTCCCTGAGGCCTGGTCCAGGAGAAGGAGGCTGAGGACAATGGTTTCCAGGTGACAGGCTGGCAGGGGCTCTTGGGGCGTGTGTGGTGTAGGGTGAGGGCAGCAAGTAAGCCCCACATCTAGGTGGAAAGTGAGCAGGGGAGTTGGAAGCCTCTAGGCCCTCCAGCTGAGGATGGCAAGAATGGAGGCTGCCATCACAGAGGTGCAGGAGGCAGTGCCTGGGGCCCTGGCGGACAGGGGCTCTGTGTGCTTTTGCAGCCACGCGAACTCCTCTGGCAGTTGGCGCCGCTGCAGCTCTGGGCCTATCTTCTCGCGGATGGTCTGGTAGTAGCGATTCAGGTGTTGAAGCTGCAAAGGGTAAGAGAGGTGAGAGCCTCTCCAAACCGAGCTGCCAGGTGAATTCTTGGTGCCATCCAGTCCCTTGCTGTGGGACTCCGACTACCCATCTTAGTCCAGGTGCCCACAGGTCCCCAGCCACCATCAGGCCTCAGGCATTCTCTGGGGCTTTCCAGAGGCAGTTGCCACGATGGCTGTTTAATGTCATAGTGACGTTCATGGGTAGTGGGGTGGGAGGATCTCAGGCCCAGGAATGAGAGTAAGCAGGGCAGGCATTATTATACCCACTTTATAAAAGAGGAGATTGAGGCTCAGAGAGCAGAAGGGATTGTTTATCGTTCCAGGCCTTGTCGTGGCAGAGCTGGAAGACCTAGTCTCAGACTTCCCAAGCATTCACTATCTGGGTTTGGGCAGGCTGGTCTGACTGGAAAGTTCTAGAAATTCTGTGGTTTCTGGTGAGCGGGAGAGGAATACCCCAGGGTATGCTTACAGGTATGACCAGTGTGGGCCCTCCTAGGGCAGGGGCAGAGGGTCTTTGGGGCAGAAGGGAGAAGCCTAAGAAAGACCTGGGGTTGAGGAGAGTGCAGTTGTTCACAGGCACAGTGCTGAGGGGTACTTACCTGCTCAGGGGACAGCAGGTTGACATCGATGAGGTTCCGGTCATAGGGCACCAAGGATACCACTTCAAAGGTCAGGTAGTTCCCTGGGTACTGAGAGCCCACAGGGAAGGTGTGTAAGCAGAAAAGTGAGGGAGGAGGAGGAGCTAGGCTGAAGGGAGGTAGGGAGCACTCCACCCAGATAAGGATCAGTTCCCATGGGCACAGGGAACTGATCCTTATCAACCCTGGACATTCTGGGTAGGTCTGAATCTTCCAAGATCTCTTCTCTTGGGACTCTCCTTGTCTACCACTTAGTACCCACCTTTAGTGCTACCCTCTGGATTCCTGAAATTTAGACTTAGGTTTGTGTTTTTCAAAATGTGGCCTCAATAGCACTTAGGGAGCATGTTAAATATGTGAATTCCAGAGCTCACTTCTCAAACCTACTGGAGGCAGAATCCCTATTTCATTTTATCTTATTTATTTTTTTGAGTCGGAGTCTCACTCTGTCGCCCAGGGTGGAGAGCAGTGGCACGCTCATGGCCACTGTAGCCTCTACCTGCCGGGCTCAAGCGATCCTTCTGCCTCAGTCTTCCAAGTAGCTGGAAGTACAGGCGGGCGCTACCATGCTTGGCTTATTTTGTGATTTATTGTAGAGACAAGGTCTCACCAAGTTGCCCAGGCTGGTCTCGTACCCCCAGGCTCAGGCAGTCCTCTCGCCTCAACCTCCCAAAGTGCTGGGATTACAGGCTGAGCCACTGTGCCCAGTCCATGTAGACGTTTTCTATTTAAATTAGTCAGAGTTGTTAATTTTTTCCTTTGTGGCTTGTAGGTCTTGCATAGAAAGACCCTTTACTATCCTAGGATTCTAAATGAATTTATTATATATGGATCCTTTATGGTTTCATTTCTCACTTTAAAACTTTGGTCCATCTGGAATTTTATTTTGGAGGTTATTCAGTTTAATCCCTCCAAATGATCAGCCATTTGTTCCCCCTGCTCATTTATTGAATAATCTTTCTTTCTCATTGTTTTAAAGCATCAGCTTTATTGTAAACAAAATTCCCATGTCGTTTATGGAGATTAGAGGATTTCTTTCTGGACTAACTGTTCTGTTCTATTGTGACAGCTGTCTGTTTTCATCTCCGGTGTCATACTGTTTTAGTTATAGTAGTTTTTGTTCAAATTGGAGAGGGCTAGTTTCCCTTATTGCTCTCCCCCCCCCCAGAATTTTCCTAGCTACCTAGCTATCTTTGCATGTTTATTCTAACAAATAAACTTTACTATCATTTTGCGAGGTTGCAAAAGTATCCAGTTAGCACTGAAATTGAGGTTGTCTTGAATTTATAGATTAATTTAGGGAGAAATGACATCTTCACAATATTGAGGCTTCTCTCCAGAAAGCATCATTTACTTAAATCTTTTTTATGTCCCTTAGTAGAGAGTTTCTCCATGTAAGTATTTCTAAGTTTATATCTAGGTATTTTATCATATTGACTGCTATTATATAGAATCTTTATTTCTAACAAGCTCCCCTGGCGATTATTATGAGCAGTGAGAACTAATGATTTAGGGCAGGGAAATGGATTCACTTGGTCTGGAGCAGGGCCTGGGCATTGGCATTTTAAAAACCAAGAAGCTCTCCAGTTGATTCTAATGTGCAAACAGGTTTGAGAAACTCTGATTTATGGAATTCCTACAGAGCTAAGGAAGATTCCAGATAAATTCATGCCCGCACGTGAAATGTCCTTTTTTGATCTTTCTCACCCTCTCAGTGCAGCCCAAATCATTGCCATGCTGCCCATACCTCCAACCCATCTCGGTGGCACTCTACCTTGGTCTTTGCATCTACCACGAGGGCCACATCTTCTAGACGGATCCCAAATTCTCCATCCTCATAATAACCAGGCTCTGGGAGACACAGAGATACCGGTGGCATTCAGTGTGGGGCAGGGGAGGACCAAGCCCAGTCTTCCTGTACCAGTTGATGAGAGGCTGGAGGGCCCAACCACCTGGCTGCTCCCTGGCTGTTGACTCTGGCAGCCCATGACTTGTTAGAAGCTCATTGACTGAGCAGAGAAAACCCATCCCTATTGGGCCTCAGGTCCCCACAGGCACCTCTGACTCACCCACCCTCCTCTGTAGCCCAGTAGGGAGTCCTGAAGGTGCTCCCATCTCTCTGTATGCCACTGTCCTATAACCCCAGCATTTGATCGGTGACTTGAGTCTGGATGTACAGCTGGGAACCAACTCCCAAGGGCAAAAAGAGGGTCTGGACTGAGGGGACTTGGGCTTAGGATGGAACAAGCCATTTGGGGCTGGGCACAGGGGTGGGAGTGGTGAGGTGAGCCCAGGACCCGGTGTGCTCCCTGAAGGCTGTTGCACCCTAGACTGCAGACCTGGGTTTTGCTCTGCTCTGCAATGGGGTGGTGGGGAAGAGGGGCCTGAGAGCCGTACCAATGGAAGTGAACATGCCCTTGGTTATGCCAATGCTGTTGTAGTGGAATCCCACTGGCACTGGAAAGGAAGACACAGGCACGGTGTCAGCTTTCCTATACTCACCAGCTTGGACTTCAGCAGGCTTGTGAGGAGAGCAGGCGACTGGGATTCCCGGGACTCTAGCAGTATGTGTCCTCTGTGTCATTGTCTGCCTGGGGCTGGCACACACCAGATGGGCTCTGGATTTTATATCTCTGGGGTTTATCCAAGTTAGCCCCTAGGCCTTGGGCCTCTTTCTGGTGCCTTTCTGAAGGATGCCAAGCAGCTGGCAGAATCAGCCCGCTGCCAGCATTCCTCACTTACCCTATGGGGCTGGGTGACCTTCGGAGGGTCATAGCATCTCTGTGGATCTTGGTCATTTTCATACCTTGGTCATTTCATACCTCCTTCATAGTGGGGTATCACACAAGGGGGGACCCCTGGAGAGTGCTGAAGAGACACTTACACTCATGGACACACAGGAAGTTGCCAATGCCGTGGCCTGTCCCGTGACCATAATTGAGCCCAACGTCCCACAGGGCTCTGCGAGCAAAGGCCTCCACCATTCCCCCTGGAAGGGAAGAGAGGTCACCCATAGTCAGTTGGCTGTACCCCAGACAGACTTCCACCTTGCCTCTTCGTACTTAGCCACCAGGGTGATGCCTAAGGAGAGGGCCATTAAGCATGCAATGACACAATGACATTGGGCTGGGATGGAGAGGGGCTGATGGGTGGTTAGTGGCTCCCTGGCCAGACCAGCTTACCATACATTGTACCCATTACATGGATTGATGACTCTGCTACAATTTCTCTGCATCCGTCAAGGCATAGCACGTTGACACCTACTTCCTTTGGGAATCCTCCCTTGACTGCTGCAGCCCACCCTGATCTCCCCTTCTTCTGAGTGACAGCATTAGATTAGGAGGCAGAAGACCTGGGTTCAAAGTCTGGCTCTCCCACTAACCATCTGTGTGACCTTGGGCAAGTCACTTTCTCTCCTTAGGCTGGATTTTCTTGTCTATCCAAGGGATGGGCTGATGATGTAATCCCTGTCCCACTAGCCTCCCAGGGAATGGTCTGAGTCCTGTGAAATCAGGGCCTGAGTCTCTGGGTTCAGCCTGATCTCAGACCCACCTGATGTAGTAGCAGGAAAGACGAGTCTGGACAGGTCGATATTTCCCATCAGCACGCGAGTATATGCCTCCTGAGGGGAGAGGAAGAGACCAGGTGGACAAGAGCAGGAGCTGGGGAACTACCAGCTGTTCAGCCTGTGGGTGCCTGGGTGTGGGGGCCCAGGCCTGTGTGTGTGTTGGTGGGTGGGGAGAGTTGCTCTCATGTGTCGTCACCCAGGTTCTAGCAGATGGCCAAAGGAGGCTGAGGGGGCCTCCCAAAGCTGGGGTTCGGTCATGTGCTTCCCTACAGGGAGAGGTGGAGGATGTGTAGAGGAGACACTCGTGGGTGGCAGTGAGCTGAGGCTGTGACTCCCTGGGCTGGAATCCTGACTTGGCCACTCATACCCTCTGAGACCTTGGACAGGCAACTTTAACTGCTCTGTGCCTCAGTTTCCTCATCTACTATGGGATGATAACAGGACCTAGCTTCTGAGGTGGGGAGGAGTAGGCTAATATATGGAAAGGGCTGCAAAAAGAGTGAATGCTCCAGGAAAGATTAGCACTCTTATGACAATGACTGTGATCACCGTTTAGTTTTCTTTCTTTAAATAAAAACAATTAAATAATTTTTTGGTTTTGTTTTCGTTTTTTGAGTTGTAGTCTCACTCTGTTACCCAGGCTGGAGTGCAGTGGCACACTCATGACACTCCAGCATCGAGCTGCTGGGCTCTGGCGATCCTTCTGCCTCAGCCTTCCAAGTAGCTGGAACTAGAGGCATGTGCTGCCACACTTGGCTAATTTTTGATTTATTGTAGAGATGAGGTCTTGCCAAGTTGTCCGGGCTGGTCTTAAACCCACGGGCTCAGGCAGTCTGCTCGCCTTGGCCTCCCAAGTGCTGGGATTGCAGGCTGAGCCACCGAGCCCGGCCAACGATTTTTAAATTAAGTAATTAAAACAATCTTTGGGAGGTAGAGACAGGATCTTGCTATGTTGCCCAGGCTGGCCTCAAACTCCCGGCTTCAAGCAATCCTCCTGCCTTGACCTCCCAAAGTGCTGGGATTACAGGCGTGAGCCACTGTACCCGGCTCACCCTTTGGTTTTCTTTAGGCCTTCAGTTTGGGTCGTGGCCTGGTAATTTGGCTGGTCAGCCTTCCTCTGTCAGGGGAGGGAGGGGGGCTGACGGTGGCCTCTTCTGGTCACTTCCAGAGACAACGTGCTCAATCCCTCTCACCACACATGTGCATGGGCTTGGCATCTCATGCACGATAGCCTGAGGCAGCAGACTCCCCCACTATACTGTGAGCTCCTGGAAGCCTGGACAGCGTTTTTCCTCCTTTCTCTCTGTTTCCAGCACAATGTCTGACCCATAGTCAGCTTGCTGGATGCACAAATGCAGCTCCCTGCTCTACCCTCAGAGGCCCCTGGTGCACAGAGAAAATGCCCCAGCCTTGGCCCCAGTGGACCAGCCCTCATTGTCTCACTGAACACCTCCGGTTCCTTTCCACCTCTGAGACTTTGCTCGCGCCATTTTCCTTCACTCAGAATGGCTTTCTCTCTCTTTTCTGCTGAGCACAGGGCCAGGAACACAGGCAGCAGCAAAGCGATATGCAATATTTGTGCGCTGGCTTGCTGAGCTAGAATGACGATCACCTTGGGTGGAGGCCTTGGTGGGGGCCTTGGTGGGGGCTTGACATGGCTCTGGGGAAGCCGCAGGGCGCACTGGGTTTTCTGGCACTGACTGTGACCTTGGGCAGACGGACTCAACAACCTCTCTGGGCCTGTTTCAGTCTCTAAAATGAAAGGGTTCTTGGTGGAGGGATTGCTTGGCTGCCCTTTGGGGAAGGGTGGGGAGGGGAAATCGGGCCCAATGCGTACCTTCTGGAAAGCAGAGGGGGTGCCCCAGTGGACTGTTCTGGTGATGTCTGTGGTCCCATCCCTGTGGAGAAGGGAAACCAACATGTCCAGCTCTGCTGAATGCTTGGGGCTAGGGACCGGGCCGTGTGCATCCTGTGTGTTTTCCACTGAATTCGAGCAGTGGGGCTGGGATGGGGCAGGTGGAGGTGAAAGGACAGCTACCATCCTCAAAACCCCATCTTTAGCATCTATGCATGAAGCAACTCTGCAAAGCTATCAAGTTCAAAGGCACTACGTTGTCTGACAATTGTGACCCCTCCCACACACTCCTTCCCCATACCACCATTTTGGCTGTTTTGTAGATGGGGGTCTTCTTGGATCAGGCTGACTCTAAAAGCAAGTCTTCTAGGCTTCCTGGGAGGCAGAAAGGGATTGGCCCCTTTGTACAGATGGGGAAACTGAGGTCCAGAGAGATGATATCATCACATTTCCATATTCAGATAATTATTTAACATGTATCGGGTTTTGCCACTCATTATGAGAAGGCCTCATTATCCCCATTTCACAGATGAGGCAACTGAGGCTGTGGGGCTGGTTCCCTCTTGGAACTTCAGTGAAGCCAGGCCGGGAGCAAGCACTGACTCTCCACACAGTTCCCTCTGTTGTGAACATAGATCTGACCCAGTGATTTACTCAAAGTTCCAGTGAGGTGAAGCCAGAGGCCAGAAGGTCTGACTCCCAATCACCAGCTTCAGTGGTTTCCCCCAGGACGGACCCAGCGGTCACCTCAGGGAAGAGAGAGGGGAGAAACGATCCCAAGGACCTGGGGGCTCCTCCTTGGGAACAGGTCATGGGGTGTGAAGGAGAGAAGGGGAAGTGAGGCGACCACTTCCCTGGCCTCACCCTACTCCGAGCACATCCCATCCCAGCAACGGCCCCACAAATTCACTTCCCCTCTGCGCATTGGCCATCTCAAGTACACACAAGCTGAGTGCCTGCTGTGATGCTGGTTCCCGGGAGCTGTGCTAAGAACAGTGAAGAGGCCCTGTCATTAGCACATTCAACATTTCCACAGGATAGAGACTGGAGAGCCATTAGTTCAGTACCCCCTTTCTTTTGTCCCACCCCAAGCTTCCCACATTCCACTTGCTTCTTAGACAAGAAGGGAAAATCTTTCAGGTCATCTCAGTTCAGCTCCACTCCAGTGTGAATGATTGGTCACACATTTGGTAGGAATTGAGTTAGCCTGTTCTGCACGGCCGTCATGTCCGAGTGTTCGGGTTGTGCACTGTACAATGGTAACACATCTAAAGTGTTGATTCTCTCACCTGCCCTCACCTGCACCCAGACAGAGCTGCCTTACCCATGTTGTGGGGAAGAGAGAAGCTGAGGAGTATTCCCAGTGTTGGTGGTGTGTGGGCTGTTTCCAGGGTATGCACGAGTGGGTGAGAATATGGTCGTATGTGTTTGTGCAGCCAGGCAGGGCTGCTGAGTATACTTGTTCAGACTGTGTAATAATATGTGAACTTAAAAAAAATTTTACTTATGCAAGAGGAGTCTTTTCATAATTCTCACAGAGGTGCTGCCTGGGTACTCCCACTATTCTAGCCTCTGTGTGTTTCCCACTGTGTAGGGATCCCCATGTGTGAACACAGGAAGGATGCTCAGGGCTCATGGCATCCAGGTCTCCCCTTTCTCAGATGAAGACCCCGTGGCCCGGCAAGGAAAAGCTTTGGCAGGCTCTTGGCTGGTCCAGGATGTCTGAGCTGAGACAGCCAGCCCAGGTCGGGGTGAGGAGTACATACCAGTATTGGCCCCCAGAATCCAGCAGGTATATTTCATCTGAGGATAGCTTGCGGTTCAGCTCCTTGGTTGGGCTGAGAAGGGGAAAGAACACTGAGAGACAGTAACCTAACCCTGTCCTGGGCAGTGTGGGGTTCCTGAGTGAAAGCAGAGGAACCCCTGCCCCCTGTAGGGATGAGGCTTCCAGGCCAGTCCTTCTGGGGAAGTCATTGTCTCCCAAAAGGCCCCCGAGAAAGAACTCCGCCTCAGCTGCTGCTGTCCTCAGCACACATCTGTTTATCCTGTACCTGGGCCAGACCCTGGTCCTCTGGGAGGGGAGAAAGAGCCCAGAATGTGGGAGCTGGGAGAGCCCTAGAGACCACCCAGCCCAGCCATCTCCTTTTACATAAGGATAAACAGGTCTACAGTGGCCAAGGGGCTTGTGCAAGGCCATGGTAAAGCAGTGAGGCGCTGGGCCTGCACCTGGATGCTCCATTCAGCACTCTGTCTCTAACTTCCTGCTGCCTCTGAGAGCCGAGGGCCCCCAGAAGCCAGGGCACAGGAAGGGAGGGAACTTTGAGGGTGGGCTGGAAGGCAAGAGGTGGTAAGGCTGAGGAGTACCTACCCTGTCACTCTCTAGCCCAAGTGAGGAGTCATGGGGACAAGATAGCTGAAGGTGTGGGAAACACTAGGGGACACCAAGGAGGGAATTCTGGGATGTGCCAGTCCCTCGGTGGGTAACGACCTCTCCCTGCTGTGCCCATGACTGGCTGAGGCATCTAGTTAGCTTGGCCACCCAAATTTCATCAGACAGGCCTGCAGGTTTTCTATGGGGCCAAACATCTGACTAATCTATATCTTGGGCCCACCTTGGCTGGTTCAGGCTGAGTGAATGGGCCTTTTTCTTTTTTTTTTTTTTTTTTGAGTTGGAGTCTCACTCTGTCACCCAGACTGGAGTGCAGTGGCCGCTCCCGGCCACCGCAGCCTTGACCTGCTGGGCTCCGGTGATCCTTCCACCTCAGCCTTCCAAGTAGCTGGAACTACAGGTGCGCGCTACCACACTCGGCTAATTTTTTGATTTATTGCAGAGATGAGGTCTCACCAAGTTGCCCAGGCGGGTCTCGAACCCGCGGGTTCAGGCAATCCACTCACCTCGGCCTCCCAAAGTGCTGGGATTACAGGCTGAGCCACCGAGCCCAGCTAATGGGCCTTTTTCTACGTGAGCTCATGAGCTTTGAGAATTGGCTGACATAAATAGCTCACAGGAAGCCAAGGAAAAGCATCCAACAGCCTCCATTCCTCCCTTCCAGGTCCCTCAGCCTTGAGCACCCACAAAGTCCTAGCCTCTTGGGGGAAAAATATCATTCAGGTTTTTTTTTTAATTTTTTTGAGTCGGAGTCTCACTCTGTAGTCCAGATTGGAGTGCAGAGGCATGATCATGGCTCACTGCCGCTTTGACCTCCTGGGTTCAGGCCATCCTTCCACCTCAACCTCCTGAGTAGCTGGAACTACAGGTGTATGCCACTATGTCTGGCTAGTTGTGTTCCTTTTTTACAGAGATGAGGTCTTGCTATGTTGTCTGGGCTGGCCTTGAACTCCTGGGCTCAAGCAATCCTCCCACCTCAGCCTCCCAAAGTGCTGGGATTACAGGTGTGAGCCACCACACCCAGTCACTCAGGCCCTTTAAAGTCAGGGAGACTCTCAACCCCAGACTGAGCGCCTCCCCCCAACCCCCACAGGACTTAGGACCTCAAACCTTAAATGTGCCCACATTTAATACCATTTCCCCCTACTTTGTCCCTCTGTACACATAAGATTCCCCCAGAGAGCCGTAGAACATTCTTTTTCTTGAAGTACCTGTAGTGGGCCAGGGCAGCATTCAGGCCACTGGCAGAGATGGTTTGGAAACTGGGTCCAGAGGAGAACTGTTCTTCTCTGGAAAGCGCAAGCAAGGAATGGTCAATGAATGGGCCCAGAGACTAGGCTGGGCCCCAGATATCTAACCAGGTCTTATGAAGGTCACTGCTCCCTCCCTCAGCCAGACTCTGCTGGTTCTCTTAGTCCCTACTCCAGGTTCTGCCTCCCCAAGCCCTGCCCTGTCACTTATAGAGTACTGAAAGTCAGAGAATGATGGACTATAGACACCAATTATTCCCCCTCCACCTCCATTTTACAGATAGAAGTGACGAAACCTACTTCCCCATATCTGAAAACTCTCCCAGCCCCGGAAACGCAGCCTGTGCCTCAGACCTGTAGTCTGGCCCTGACGTGGGGCCAAGCAGGCCCCTAGGGAGAGCGAGCCCGTACCTGAAGCAGACACTAGGGGGTGCTTTTGGGTTGTGACCCTTCACATTGTCCCGTTTTCAGCGGGGCTGGAGAATGACATCCAATACCCTGTGCCCGGCGCTCTGACTACCCGAGAACCTGTCACTCCTTGTTCCAGAAAAGCCTCCCAGTAAAGGCAGGTTCTTTCTTCCCCCAAGTAAGGGGAATAGTCCCCCTTCTTGCTCCCACCCCCACACTAAGAGATAGCCAAAAAGGACAACCGCGGGACTTCACCCTCGGAGCTGGTCCACGCGCTCTGCCCCCGAGAACTCATTCACTGTGCCTTTGGGCACGTTCTTCTCCAGCCAGACCAAGTACCGGATGACAGCCACAGCGTCCCGCACCTGGGGGAGGGGGTAGCAGGCAGACATGGGGTCGTAGCCACAGGCTCCGGGATGCAGGAGACCAGATGGCTGCTCCGGGATCTGAAGCCTTAAGAACACTGGCCATTTGATATCAAAGGATTCTCCTGAGTGTTTATGGATGATCATAGTGTGCTCTGGTTTTTGAAAGGGTTCTTGTCTTTTTGAAATACTTACTGACGTGTTGATGG
The DNA here is from genome assembly GCF_000164805.1 of Carlito syrichta. NCBI lineage: Eukaryota > Metazoa > Chordata > Mammalia > Primates > Tarsiidae > Carlito > Carlito syrichta. The sequence goes on from NW_007245924.1 coordinate 244,825, forward strand.
CAGAAATATTATGCTATCTGAGATATACTTTAAAATAATCCAGCAGCAGAAGGGATGGGAGGAGGTAAGAATGTGGGTTATAGACGAAACAAGATTGGCCATGACTTGATGGTTGTTAAAGCTGAGTAACAGGGACACAGGGGATTATTCTGTTATTTTCTCTACTTTTGTGTATGTTTAAAATTTTCCATAAGAAAAAAAACTTTTAATGAGGTGATTTATCCTTATTTTAACAAGACTATTAAAAAATTGAGATATCCTCTTGCAGGGTGAGGAAATCATTGCAGCTAACACTTTTTTGACACCTAGAATGTGCCAGGCAGTCAAAGCAAAATATTTATATATATTCATTGAATCCTTACAACAGCCCTATGCTATAAGGTCACTGTTGTGAACCTCATTTTACAGGTGAAGCAACTGAGGCAGAGAGAGGTAAATGCCCTGCCCAAGGTCACCCAGCTAAGATATGGGTAGAACTGAGGTTTGAATTCAAGACATCCAAGCTCTGAAAGGCTTTTTTTTTTTTTTTTTTTGAGTAGAGTCTCACACTGTTGCCCTGGCTGGAGTGCAGGAGCATGCTCATGGCCACAGAAGCCTTGACCTGCTGGGCTCAGGTGATCCTCCCGCCTCAGCCTTCCAAGTAGTTGGAACCACAGGCATGCGTCACCATGCCTAGCTGATTTTTTGATTTATTGTTAAGACGAGGGCTTTCCATGTTGCTCAGGCTGGTCTTGAACCCCTAAGCTCAGGTAATCCTCTCGCCTCCAACTCCCAAAGTGCTGGGATTACAGGCGTGAGCCACTGTACCCAGCGTCATTTTTTTTTTTTTTGAGTCAGGGTTTCACTTTGTCTCCCACACTGGAGTCCAGTGGCACAATCATGGCTCACTGCAGCCCTGACCTCCTGGGTTCAAATGATTCTCTTGCTTTAGCCTCCCAAGTAGCTGGGACTACAGGTGCGCACCACCAGCTCATTTTTTATTTTTGTAGAGATAAGGTCTTGCTATATTGCCCAGGCTGATCTCAAACTCCTGAGATCAAGCAGTCCTTTCGTCTCGGCCTCCTGAAGTGGTGGGATTATAGACATGAGCCACCACAACCAGCTTGGCTTTGTTTTTTTCTAACCCATCAGATCAGGAGCTTCCCAAAGGCCAGGTCTGCCTCAACGTGGACTTACGTGGCTAGCCTTGAGGAGGGCCTGCTCCTTGCTGTTCTTTACCGCCTTGGTCATCATTACTGGGGAGTAGTAGTCTGCCACAAGTTTCTCCTGTTGAGGGCAGGGAGGAAAAATGAGGTGGGGGGCCATCCCCTCAGGGCATGGTAATGTTTTCAAAGGACTGGCAGGAAGACCCAGCTGAGGTGAGACTTGCCACCCTGTCATGGCAATGCCCTCTACTTTGTGTGATTTCTGGCTATGCAAGTCTTTTCTAGTCTTCCATGTCCAGCTTGACTCTTTTCCCCTCCAGGATGGCTTCCTTGATTAATGCTGCCCTGCTTGGCAGCTCACTCCCTGCAGATAGATTCCACCAGCACTCTGCGACCCATCAGAGGCCAGCCTGAGTCAATCTAGTTTCTTGTACATATCATACCAGCTACTGTTTATCGAGTGCCTACCATGTGTCAGCTGCTGGGCTTTACATGCCCTGTCACCTTTAAATCTCCACTGAACAACTTCTATGAGGTCAGGACTCTTATTGCCACTTTCCAAATGAGGAAGCAGACCCATATTGGCTAAGTTGCTTGTCCAAAGCCATTGCACAGCCAGTTAGGGCAGAGCTGGGATTAGGTGCTGGGTTTGGTTGACTCCAAAGCCTCTGCTACACCAGGCCATATTCTCTTTAGCCTCCTTGATAGTATTTTGCTTTTGTTTTTTGAGGCGGGGATCTCGCTCTGTTGCCCAGGCTGGAGTGCATTGGCATGATCACGGCTCACAGCAGCCTTGACCTCCTGGGCTCAGGCAATCCTTCTGCTTCAGCCTCCCTAGTAGCTGGAACTACAGGCATGTGCCACTATGCTGGATAATTTTTTGAGTTTTTGTAGAGACTCAGTCTTGCTATGTTGCCCAGGTTGGTCTCAAACTCCTGGGCTCAAGCAGTCCTCTCACTTCCGCCTCCCAAAGTGCTGGAATTACAGGCATGAGCCACCGCTCCCGGCCCTCCCTGACAATTTTATGAGTGCTCTATGGACAGACATTCTTGTTTCTTCTTCTTCTATCTCTTCCCAGTGAGGGATAGAAGAGAACTCACTGCACAGTTGTTGATGGCCCAGGTGACTGAATGGCTGAGGGACTTTGGCCCCACATTAGGTTGAGACATATCAGACCTGGGAAAGTGGAGGGTGGGGATGGGTCGGTGCCTGGTATGAGCTGGGGCCTGATAAACCCACCTCAGGTATCACTTCATAGAGTCCATACGTGGTGTATCTGGTCCCGATCCAGATCCTCACGTCTCCTGCGGCGTAGGCCTGGATGCTGTCACGAACTTGGCCGTAATCCTCGAGCTGCACACACATGGGGCCTGTGCAACTGGAATTCAGGTACCTCAGGGTCTCAGCACTAAAGCGACTCTTGTTTGTAAATAACCTGAATGGGAAAGGAAGACCAAGAGGATCCTGAGCGTCTGCCGAGGACAACGCAAAGGACCAGAGGCAGACACAGTCCCTTTGTTCCCGGAAGTCAGAGGAAGCCAGCACCAGGGAGCCTAGCTGACCAGATCTGGAATTCAGTGGGAACAGAGGTCAAAGGGTCAGGCAAAAGTCAACAGGAGGATTCCTAGGGGGTTCTGCTGGGGCAAGCCCCAAGTCCATGGGCAGCCTGAAGGCTGTATATTAAGGTGGGCTCAGTGGTAGGGCAGGGAGAGGGTACAGGTTGGAGGAAGCCCACGGCAACAAGCCAAGGAAAGGCCATACCTGATGGAGGAGTCTGTGAGCAACACGTAGGAACGGAAGAAGGGGTTGTAGGGAATGTCATAACTGCGAAGGTTGAAGAGCCCTGGGAAGAGAATTGATGGGGCCTATTTGAAGCTGAGCTACCTGAGACAAGCATCTTTTTTTTTTTTTGAGTTGGAGTCTCACTCCATCGCCCAGGCTGGAGTGCAGTGGCATGCTCATGGCCACCCCAGCATCGACTTGCTGGGCTCTGGCGATCCTTCCGCTTAGCCTTCCAAGTAACTGGAACTACAGGCATGCGCTACCTTGCCCGGCTAACTTTTTATTTCTTTATTGCAGAGACGAGGTCTTGCCAGGTTGCCTGGGCTGGTCTCGAACCCGTGGGCTCATGCAATCCACTCACCTCAGCCTCCCAAAGTGCTGGTATTACAGGCTGAGTCACTGACCCCGGCTGAGACAAACATTTTTGACACCTTTGCCCCACTGTTCCCTTTGGTCCCAAAGGATTCCCAACAACACGCTTGCATCTGCCTCTGCATGTTTCTCAATCTTTGGAGGGGGGCTTCGAAATGCTGATGAGAGCTATGAACCTCTTCCCCCAGAAAGATGCAGACACCAGCGCTCAGCACACAGTTCCAGTGAATTCCCAGAATATCTGACACCCAGTCATGGGGATCAGGCAAGAGGCTCTGAGCCATGTCAGGACAGAGTAGGGTCACATGAGTGTGAAGCTGGGTGTGTGAGTGAGCTGGGATAGTGGCCAGGTTGTTGGGAGGCATTTGCTGGCCCTCCTTCTCTTAATGAGACACAAGTAGTTTGCTGCCGTGGTCGGGCTGTTCCTCCACTGGCCGGTGGGCTGACAGTGGCTTCTTCTGGTATCCTTGTTCTGCAGACCTGGGCTTCTAGCTCCTTACCCTTCTTAGATCCCACAGGTTATGACCACAGAGCTCTCAGAAACTGGTGGGTACACGGTCGTTGGGGAAGAGATCTATGCTGCAGGGCCCAGGAGGCTTTGAGGACTGGGGAGACCCAGGTGCCCCCCCCCACCAAGTCTGCAAATCCACACTCACAGGCTGTCTCATCAAGCGCTGACAAAAGGACAGCAGTCGGGGCTTCTTGATGCTTCTGCATCTGGCTTCGAATGTCAGACACTTTCTCCTGCCAAGTGCTCCCTAGAGGCAAGGGAGCCCAAAGAAAGCGTAAGTGACACACCTTGACTTTGGCATTTGGTTCCTGGAAGGGCATTCTTTGGGGAATAACAGTTTTTCTTTCCTTTTTTTTTTTAAGCAGCAGAACCCTTCCTGCAAACAACTCTTACTTGCGTAGTCATTAATGACATGGGCTCTGGACCCAGTTTGGGCTCAAATCCTAGCTTTGCTTACTAGCTGGGTGACCTTGGGCAAATGACTTAACCTTTCTGTGTCTCATTTTGTGCATCTGTAAAATGGGGGTGGAGTATAATAGTAGTTATCAATAGGGTTACTATGAAGATCGAATGAGTTACTATTTGTAAAGCATATAGAATGGTGTCTTGGTATATAGTAAGTTTGGTATAACTTTCTGATTGAAAAATAAGCATGCAGAACAGAGATCAGGAGGGCAGCCCTAGTTGAAGGGCAAAGGAAAAGAGCTGAGACCACATTTAAGCCTCTTCCTGATACTGATTCCAGTACTTACTAAGCCACAAGTACTGAGCTAAGCACTTTGTGTACATTGTTTTAATTCTTACTTGTCCCATTTTGCAGATTTGGAAACTGAGGCTTCAGAGACATAAAGTGACTTGACTAAGGTTTAATAGATGCAAGGGTTGGAGCTGGGATTTGAACCCAGGTCTGTCTGATGGATGGCCTATACTATTCACTGTACAGATACTGTATTGTCTTGCTAGCTTTGTCAGTCTCCAAACCTGTCCTTAAACTCTGTGTCACAGCACTGTTCTCTCTAGGATGCTTATATCCGGGTTCTAGGACTTTAGTTTTTGTGTTCTATCCCTGCCACCTGCAAGGCATCCAAGGAGTCTGGTCCTGGGTAGGATTAGGAATTTGCTAGCAGAAGGTCATGAGCATTAAGGGGCCTATTGGGCCCAGATATGGGTATAAATAACTTACTGCCATTAAAAAAATGCTCTATGCCTCAGCCTGGACAGCATAGCAAGACCACGTCTCTACAAAAAGTAAAAAACATAAGCCAGGCATGGTGGCATGCATCTGTAGTCCCAGCTACTCAGGAGGCTTATGGGGAAGGATTGTCTGAGCCCAGAAGGTCTAGGCTGCAGTGAGCCATGATCATGCCACTGCTCTCCAGATGGGTACAGAGGTACGCCCTCGACTTAAAAAAACAACTTTATGTAAACAGATAAAACTATGCAACAGGAACCAAAGCTTTGGATGTAATACGTTTTTTAAGGTTTATTTTATTTTAAAATACACATAAAAATTTTTATCATTTTAAGCTTTTTAAAGTGCACAATTCAATATTATGCAGCCATAAGGAAGGACAAACATATGGACTTTGCAGCAACTTGGATGGATTGAGAGTTGATCATCCTCAGTGATCCATCACAGAAGCAAAGAACAGAGTATCATATGTTCTCACTCATAAATGGACCTTGAACAATTATCATAAGACTATAAGAAAGGGATTGGCAGTAGTGGGAAACTGCCAGGGAAGGGGAGGTGGTATTAGCAGTTGAGGGAAACTACTAGGGAGGGAGGGGCACACCTCATCAGCAAGGGTACCTGCATAATGAACATTTGTATATGTAACCCTGAATTGTACCCCATATCTTTAAAAATTTTTAAAAAGGTGTCTATAAAAAAAGAGAAATTCCTAATTCTACAAAGTAAAGTTTAGCAATCTTTTCTTTAAAAAAAATTTAACAAGTGCACAATTCAGTGGCTTTGAGTACACTCACAGTGTTGTGCAACCATCACTACTATCTAATACTAAAACATTTTCATCATCCCAAAAGGAAACCTTGTACTCATTAAGGAGTCACCCTCCACCTCCCTCCCCACCCAGCCCCAGGAAACCACTCATCTATTTTTTGTCTCCATAGATTTGCCAGTGTTGGATACTTCATATAAATGGAATTGTCCAATATGTGGCCTTCCCTGACTGGCTTCTTTCATTTGGAATTGTGCTTTCAAGGTTAATGAATGGGATACATGTTTGAGAAAACAAATGAAACCAAATGCAAATGGTCTGGTGCACACTTGTATCTCTGAGTAGCTAACTTCCCATACTTTCCTTCGCACTTCATTCGCCTTTAAAACCTGCAGGTGGTGGGAAAGAGAATCTCTTCAAGCTTTTTGAAGCTCAAGTCCAAGCTCCAGATGACTTTTTCTTGAAGACTAACAGCCTGCAATGGCTTGGCATCCCTTCCCTTTTGGGAAGTGACAAAACCCATGCAAATTTGCTCCAAATCCTCAGAAGTGTTTTTTCCTTTTATCTCCAGGCATAACTGTGACCTTCTTTATTTGAATGAGTTTTATTTATGATTTAACAGTCTTGGACAGCAAGTTTCTTTAAAAACGGTGTCAAGATGCAGAAAGAATGATTCTGCAAGTTACATCAGAACAGATAAAGAAAATTGGACACAATTTGCACTTGTTTCACCATAGCTGCTATTTTGAAATTTCCCTCCTGCTTTTTGGACTCCTTTCCAAAACAAGAAATGTGCGTGGACTCGCATATGGAATGAGATCTGGTGGATTGACCAATATTTCTAGGAATCCAAGTCCATTGGTTCATTCAGAATTCCCGGGGAGATAGGGATGGTTGATGGCCAAGACACTGATTCATAACCAGTAACGTGGTCCTGGTCAGGATTTTAGTTATGACTTACAAGAATCATATGGCATGCTGTTCTTTTATGACGTACCTAGATGGTGTCAAGGTAATTGATTTCAGAATTTTCAGGATCAGTTAACTTGTGTATGTGGTCCAGCAAAACCTGAACCCTAATCTATGCCACAGACTGATCCCGAACTTAGTTATTTACTTCTTCTGTCCACCCCTGGCCCATTCTACCCAAACCATCTCACAAATCTAAATTTCCCATCACAGGAGGACCAGAAGGAAAGGTTGAATGATTCCATATGACCCAGTCCCCACTCCCAGACAAGCATGTTTTTTCTATCTTGAAAAGGGTAGATTTTCCCCTCATCTTTCTCTGGCTCCCTTGTTTCTTCCCTCCCTGATCCATCTTACTTCAAATGTGAACACTCTTTAATTCAGCATTTTCTAAATATGGTCTGAAGGCCTTTTGACTCAGATTCCTTGAGGAGAGGAAGCCTAGAAATCAGTATTTTATATGTGTCCCAGGTGACATGGGTGCATGCTAAGATGTGCAAACCATTGTTTTGGTAGCCCTGGTGATGAAGTTTTCAGCCTAAAGAGTGGCAGTGGGCACCCTGTTGCTACAAGTTAGGAAGGCGACAAGGCTTGCTCACTCACCTATGAATGCCTCCTGCAGGGCATAAATGGGTTGGCTTGGAAGTGGTGGCCTCTCTGATCCCCACACCAGGTCCACAAGGTTGGTTGTGATGGACACCAGCACTCTGTTAGAGCCTTCGAGAGCCACCTCATAGCTATCCCAGGTGTCTGCAGAGACAGGAAGGAGTTACATCTCGCTTGCCCGTTTATACCTAAGGAAAAATTGTGATAGAAGCAGTCCTGGTTCCCTTTGCCTCGTGTTCTTCTCTTATAGCTCAACTGCCCTGAGCCGTGCCCCGTGTTGGGGTGTGCCTCTAACCCTCCTCTTTCTGCTTTCCAAGCTTAACTACCCTGAGCCCACCCAATGCAGACCACCACCAATTGGCTAAACTTGGCTTTTTCGGTGCCAATGGCTGTGGGCGGTCCCTCTTTTGGGTACTAACCATTTTAACACGGCTTCAATGTCACAGTCCAAAGGAATGGTGGCATCCAGGCCATTGGACAGGCTGGCGAAGAAGCCAGTTCTAAAGGGCAAGCCTTTCAGTACATGTTCATGAGGACTCCGTTTTTGGGGGGCATGGGCTGCCCAGCCATAGGGTCCTGGGGCTCAGGGATCTGTACTTCCAGGGACCCTTTTGTACCCAGAGGCACCCCCAACTCCTTTGCCCTTCTAAGCTACTTTCCAGAAGAGGGCTACTAAGTGATTCTAGCACCATAATTGGTAGAGTTCCAAGGCATAGAGGATGATTCTGGGCTCACGGACATCTTCACCTATTCATTCATTAGATCTTTAATGATTCTCTGAGTCTTCTAGGTTGAGTCTCTGCACTCATGAATTTTAAAACTTTTGTACTCATTCTTTTTTGCTTTTTTTTAACCATCCATTGGACTCTGCTTGATATATTTGTATTCATTCTTTTAACTATATTTTACTTACACAATCCATGAATACATCTTTGTTGCAAAACATTCTGTAACCACAACTGCAAACTCTTTATCTTTATAGTCCCACTACCCCTTCTTCTATCAAGGTCCATTTATTTACATCCCAGGGAAGCTGAGTCACCCCTGTTGGCATGGACAGATCCAGGGACTAAGGGAAGAACATACCGATGGAGAAGAGGAAGGGGTCAAAGCCCACAAACCCTCCAGCAGGAATCTCGGCAAGGAGCCAGGTGACAATGGGAACAGTGCCAACTGAAAGAAAGACAGGAAAGAATGCAAAGGTCGCCTCCAGGGCTAGCCCCAGGCCCCCCAGCTGGGGTTCTGGTCTGTGACAATCCTGCCACTTGTGTCCTCCTTGATATCAGCCTTGAAGGTCAGGGGTGGCCTCAAATTCCCCAAGCTTCCCATAGAGGCCCAGCATGGCCTCACACGTGCCCCCTTACCTATACCTTCCTTATGGAGTGCCCAGTTGCAGTCCATTTGCCGCTCAGCCTGAGTCCAGTAGCGACTGTCAGTCCAGACAGCTGCTTTCCCCATGGTCACCACTGCAGTTCCTGGGGTGGAACAGAGAAGCTTGGAAGTCGTGGCAAAGGGGAGGAACACATCTTTAGTTGGGGGATGCTGGCTCTGAGAGTGTCACAAGGGGCCTCTGGAGAGAGTTTGTCTCCTCCATTGGATGGAAGTGAGGCAGGAGATGTGAAAAAGAACCTTGGTGGTGGTGGTGGGGAGGTGACCAGGCAGAAAGGGTGTCCTGAATCAGGTACCCCTGCTTTGGGTGAAGGGCCTCTTGAGGGGATCATTGGAACTTTCTGCAAGAGAGGAAGTGGAAACTGCTTTTGGCAGCCCAAAAGCATGTGGGTGCTCTCAGGAAAGATGGGACTCAGTGTTACGCCTCGGTGGCTGGTGGGGACACTAAGTCAGAGGCCTAGCTAAAGGTTGGTGGGGAAGACAAATCCAGCGACCCTGGCAAAGAGAAGAAGGGCCCGTGATGGACACAGCAATGCAGTTTGAAGCCCACAGCGGAACGTCTGAGGACCAGCAAAAGAAGCTTGGGTTTTAATCAAGGGGCCAGGATCGGGGTAGCAGTCCTCTTCAGAAACTGTGACCTCATAAAGGGCCTCTGTGTTTGTGTCTCATTTGGCCACGAGAAGGGATGTTTTCTGTAAAAGGATTGGCAAGTACAACTTTGTCCCCACTTGAACCATCATGTGAAGGGAATCCACTGGCCCTTAGTGGCTAGATATGGAAGTGGCGACTATCTCAGGAATGGGGCCCTGGGAGTGCTGGGCTGAGGCTGGCTACAGCAGAGGTGGTGAGCATGGGAAGGAAGCTGGGGACGGGGTCATCTGCCTAGCTTCTGCACATAAATGTGGCCAGTGAGCTATGAAATGTATGTCCTGAGGAACCTGGTGGTTTTGGGGTGGTGGAGGGGAGGCAGTGAGAGAGAGTAGACGGGGGGCCTTTGGACACTAGATTCTGGGGTCCCAGCTGCTGAGGAACTAGCCACACCAGGTCCTCTGTGACCACTTCTGGGTCTACCAACAGAAGCGATGGGGGTGGGTAATGACTGTCACCTGCAGACCCTGTAAAGCCTGTAATCCACGCACGCCTCTCGTCATATTTGCCGACGTACTCGCTCTAGGGAATCAACAATACCATCATTAGCCTTTTTTTGTGGAGTCAGACCCGCATGGAAGGCCCCCAACCACATCCAAGTTCTGTCTGTTAGCTCCAACCAGTCCTACAAGGTCAAGCACATTGGATACCTCTTCCTTTTCCAGGAAGCCCTCTGCAATTCCTCCAGCCCCAGTGTCTTCCCTTCCTTTGAACATCTGCATCTCTTGGAGTCTAAACCCCACCATTCACACTGGATTGTTTTATGGTGAGTTCTGCAGAGGAGACTTGTTGCCCAGAGCAGAATGCAAATTCTTTGCAGTCTAGGGTCCCATCTTTTGGTTTTTTTGAGTTCTCCCCTCCGGCTACCCCTCCCCCAATCCATCTAGCATAGTACACTGGGTACATCATAAATAACTTCTGCAGAGGGTTTGACACACAACCGTATTTTGATTTCCATAAATCCTTGGAGATAAATTTCGTTATTCCCATTTTGCAGAAAACTGAGGCTCGGAGAACTTCAGGTACTTACCCAAGGTTCTTAGCCTTTTCCAGCAGGTGGGAACACTAATAATTCGAACAAGCTCATTGACACCTAAATGGCCTTCTCTTCCAACCGGGCTAGTGTCAGAAAGGTGGATGGGGCGGAAGTGGAGCCAGCGGTGGGGAAAGGTGGAGTGGGTGGATGGGGAGTTGATTTGGGACAAGCAGTTCTTGTCCAGATCATCTTGTTTTCTGTCTGCCCTTCCCCACAACCTGTATACTGCACTCAAATAGCCCAGGGCTCCCAGAGGGCATGGGAAGGCCTGGGCTGGAAGGAAACTTAGAATTCTTCCAGTTCAATTTCAAGCACACTTCTAACCTTCTAGGGCAGGGATGCCCTAAACATTCATTCTGGACTTGCCATCTAGGAACTGATCGAAATTGATTCTGAAGTTGTTTATAGTTTTACTTCTTGAGGTCAATGTCTTCCCTCCTATGTAAAGGGACACATTCTTTCAGTTGCCTTAAAATGACCGTGCCCAAGCTCTCCACTTCCTTCCCTTTGCCTGTCAAATACTTTCTCCGTCTTGGTCTTCTGAGTCTTAACAGCTCCTGTGCTCATAGGTCAACCCAGGATAGTGAAAAGGGTAAGGGGGAGCTGAACTGTCTCTCACCATGTGGGCGTCCGTGTCAGGGATGATGTAGGCGGAAAGATTCTGAGTCTGCATCTGCTGGCGTAGAGCTTTGAGCCGCGCTGTGGTATTGACCACAGTAACTGGAAGGTACTGACAGATGACAGAAAGACACCGAGACACACACAAACAGACACACACACTGCTTAGAGAAAATGACACCTGGGCCCCTAGCCTACAGAGGAGCCACCAGCCTCTCCTGACCCGAGGTTGGGGGAAGTTTTAGGCTGGCCTGGGTGGGCTGATGTTACTGGTTAGTCTCGTGGAGACCGAGGTGTTGAAGAGCTTGGAGAGGGATCCCTTGGGACAGTAACAGGGCCTGAGTCTAGGATGGGGGTGTGGGTGAGAATTACAGGGGTCTAGGCTCTGGCACTGGGCCAGTCCACTGGTGGTCCTTCTTTGGATACCTTGGGGTAGGGTTCATAGATTCACAAATAAAAATACAAGATGCCCACCTAATTACATTGGAATTTCAAATAAACAATGAATAATGTTTTAATATAAGCATGCCCTATGCATTATTTGGGGCATACTTGTACTAAACTATTATTTATTATCTAAAGCTCAAATGTAACTAGGTGGGCATCCTGAATTTTATCTGGCAAGCCTACTTGGGGCCTTTCCAGGTTGCCACCTACTGGCCCCAAATGGCAAAGGAGAGTGAATGGGTAACCCCACCAATTTGAGACTTGCCAGGCCAGATATTTCTTTAAAGGCCGCTTCATCTTTAAAACAAGAAGCATGTTTTTTGTTTGGTTTGCTTTGTTTTCTACTCAATGATATATCCACTTTAAAAAAAAAAAAATATATATATATATATAAAACAGTAATGTGGCATGTGGTTCGCCCATCACCTGCCTGCCCCAGGGGTCCCATAAAGTTAGCATTACTGGCAGATGTACTATGTTTCTCCTGTGGCTCAGGTAGCCGCTGGCATGGCCACCCCTGCCTGGAGAAGATCTTTAGCCCCACTCTGCTTGTGGAAAGAATCACTCTGGGCTCCAGCTAGGAAACTGACTGCCCGATCCCCTCAGTTCCAGTCTTCCAGGTCTTCTTCACACCCTAGACTTCCCTCCTCAGCCCTTCTGTTGGCTCTTCTAACCCCTGTCTTCCTCCCTCCGCCCTTCTGTGCTTCCCTCTTCGTTGTTGTTCTAGAATTTGCCTTTTCTTTCCTCCCATCCTCCACCTCCTCCCCTCTGCCTAGCTTCAGCCAAAGGCCAATTTGGGGCCTCCCGCCCTCCTCCCTGCCCCTCCTCCCTCTCCCTAGTGGGGCTTCCCAGGCCCAGGCCAGAGCAGAAGCAGAGCAGAACCTGCTGTGGGAAAGAGTGGGAGGGAGGAGAGGGCACGGTGTAAGGGGGGGGGTGGGAGGAAGGTGTTTGTTAGATACCTGAGAACTTGCTGCTTTCCCTCCCTGATGTCTTTTTTTTAAAGGCATAGTCTCACTCTGTCGCCCAGGCTCAAGTGACCCTCCTGTCTCAGCCTCTGGAGACTACAACAGGCGTGCTACCATGTCCGGCTGATTTTTTTATTTTTATGTTTTGCAGAGATGGGGGTCCTGCTATGTTGCCCAGGCTGGTCTTGAACCCCTGGGCTCAAGCAATCCACCCTCCTTGGCCTCCCAAAATGTTGAGATTATAGGCATGAACCACCATGCCTGACCCCTGTCAGAAGTTAATAATAAGAAGGGGCCCCAAAGTCTAGAAATAAGGAGAAAGTCTGGTAGGGAGAAGAGCTACCAATTTAGCCAACAGGGGATGGAGAGGACATTGGGAGAGGGGCGTTTGGGGGTGGGGTGGACAGGGGAGAAGTGGGATGGATAGGGGAGGGGGTGGGACCTGAGAGTAGGGTCTCACAGTGGTGGAGGTGGGGGGATGAGGGGGCGGAGTGGGGGAGTGAGGAGTGGGACCTGAGGGAAAGGGGGAACAAAAGGGAGGAGCAAGGCCTCCCAGTGGGGGTGATGGGGGAAAGGGAGGGGAGCTCTCACCGGGGGGTTGGTGGAACAGTTTCTCACATCTTCTTTTCCAAGGTTCACTGGTTTTGGGTGGCCCCAGGCACAAACTAGAAGGTGGGAGAAAAATCCAGGGTAATGTGGGGACCAGCTAGATCCTGGAGAAGGCAGGGACATCCTCCTTCTGCCTTCCTCCCTGCTGTCTGCAGAGCCTCCACCCTTTGAAACACACGATGCTGGCCAACTCTACTTGAGGATAAAAATAATCACATTTCATAGGAAATCAGGCTGAATTGGATGGCACCCTGGGTCACAATCAAAGAAACCTGTTTCATAGACAAATGATTGCCACTTTTGGATGGGTTTTAGTGCTCATTAAATCAATTTTTTCTTCTAATCTAATTGGGTCTTTTCAGGGTCTAGTGAAGTGGAAAAGTTGTGTGTAAATTAAATTTTCGTGATCAAATTTTCTTTGAAATGCTCTAGAGGATCTCACTAAATAATCACCCCATCTTTGTTTTAGCCTTCTATAAATCTAATTTTATATATATTGGGTTTACTTAAATTCAAGGCCTACTTGTACCCTTTCTTTCAATCCAAATCTCTACCTATCATTCCAGGCTCATTTTCAATAGACAAGACAGCAATCCCCGTCTGACCTCATTGCCTGGTGGGGAAGGGTGGATTAATTAGTATTTAAAGAGTTCCCACTATGTGCCTGATACTGAAGTCAGCAAATCATCCATAGGATCTCATTTGATACTTGCAACAACCCTGTGAGGTGGGTATTACTGCTGGCTTTCTACAAAGGAGGAAGCCAAGGCCCAGATAAGTTTGGTAACTTTCCCAAGTCTTACCACCTTGAGTTAGTGGTACGACAGGTATTTGAACCCAGGTCATATGAATATAAAAGGGGGAGTGCTCCTTCTGTCCTCCTATACTGCCAACTATGGGAGGTAGACTTGGAAAGAGTGGTGGGTGCCACAGAAGGTTCTGAGTATACAGAGACCTAGTTTCTGATTTTGGATCTGCCCCAAATTTGGTGTAACTTGAGGAGAGTGACCCAGTGTTCATTGAACAAACATTTCCTAAGTGCCTACTGTGAGCCAGCCACTGGACTAAGTCCTCTGGGCTCTGGGCCTCTGGAAAAGAGAAGGTTGGATTAAAGTCTCTTCCAGTCCTGAGAGTCAGTGGTCTCTGATATTCCTTGCCTCCAATTCCCCTGCCTTTTGGCGGGGGGAGGGGGGTTCCCTGGAGGGTGATGGGGGCCTGAATATGGGGAGACATTACACTTTTCCCTTTTGAGTGGGGTTGAGTGACAGATGGAAGGAGGGTGGCTGAGTTCTTACACCAGGAATTCCCTGCCTGGCTTTGTCTTGGTCTCATAGACTTAAGGGGAAGCTGTGACCCATACTATTGATTTAAGGATATGAACATTCATTTCTGTAGGAACAGATCTCTGACAAAATGGTGGTGCTAAGATGCCAACATAAGAAGCAGGACAAAGTCAACTCATCTCCCTCTGGACACCAGAATCTGCTCTTCTCTGAGGCCAGGGCTATGGCTCCCAAAAGCAGGCTCTGTAGCCAAATGACTCCATGGTCCTAGACACTGAGTGACTTATAGGGTCCTACTGAGAAGGGAGGCTGGGGTGGGGGCATGAGCTGGCACCTAGTTGAGAACAAACAGGGATGCCATAGGAGTGACAAAAGACTGTCTCCCTGAACAAACTTTTTTTTTTTTTTTTGAGTTGGAGTCTAACTCCATCGCCCAGACTGGAGTGCAGTGGCTGTTCCTGGCCACCACAGCCTCGACCTGCTGGGCTCTGCCAATCCTTCCGCCTCCGCCTTCCAAGTAGCTGGAACTAGGCACGCACTACCACACCCGGCTAATTTTTTGATTTATTGTAGAGATGAGGTCTCATCAAGTTGCCCAGGCGGGTCTCAAACCCGCGGGCTCAGGCAATCCACTCACCTCGGCCTCCCAAGGCACAGGATTACAGGCTGAGCCACTGAGCCTGGCTGAACAAACTTTTGTGTGTGTGTGTGTGTGTGTGAGAGTTGGAGTCTCACTGGTCGCCCAGGCTTGAATGCAGTGGCACGCTCATGGCCACCCCAGTGTCAACTTGCTAGACTCCAGTCATCTTTCTGCCTCAGCCTTCCATGTAACTGGAACTAAAGGCGAGTGCTACCACGCCAGGCTGATTTTTTATTTATTGTAGAGATGAGGTCTTGCCAAGTTGCCTGGATTGGTCTCCAACCTGCAGGCTTAGGCAATCCACTCGACTCTGCCTCCCAAAGTGCTGGGATTACAGGCTGAACCACCGAGCCCGGCCCCTGAACAAATCCTTTTCTCAACTAGGCCTTGACCTAGGCCTTCTCTGTCCATCCTGTCCTTGCCAAACCTGCATCACCCAGTCTTAGCAAGAATCAAAGTTGAGGCCTATCTCTCTCCCCTGTTGCCATGCCCCATTACAGTAGTCTTGAATCAGGCTTTCCTTACCATTCTAACAAGTGCCAGAGTATTTTTTCTTTATTTTATCTTCTCTTTTGTGGGGTCTCACTCTGTCACCCAAGTTGGAGTGTGGTGGCACGATCACGGCTCACGGGAGCCTTGACGTTCTGGGCTCAGGTGATCCTTCTGTCTCAGCCTCCCAAGTAGCTGAGTCTACAGGCACACATCACCACGCCTGGCTAATTTTTTTTTGTAGAGACAGGGTCTCATTATGTTGCCCAGGCTGGCCTTGAACCCCTAGGTTTAAGTGAATCTCCTACCTCAGCTTCCCAAAGTGTTGGGATTACAGGTGTGAGCCCCTGTAGCTGGCGTGATTTTTTCTTGAACGAGGGTGGGTGGTTGGGGGAATGAAAAGGGAAAGAGTCCTAAAGATTGGTCCTGGGTGCCTCTTCCAAAAGGGGGACGGCCCCAGCCCTCACTCCAACCTTTTTTGAGCCCAGAGGGGAGAGGCCAGGATGCACATACCACAGAGGAGGACCAGCCAGGGGCAGCAGCCCCAGTGAGCCGGTGCCATGGGGTCTCCAGATGCTGGTGCTGGGTGGATGGAGGGATGAGGGAGAGAAGGAGCGCTGTTTCTCTGGCCTCTTCTTTCAGTCCCTCCTGGGGCAGGAGCAGGGGCTGGCGATGAGAAGGAGGTGTCTGGCTGGTGGATGCAGAGTGCCTCTCTCTTCTTTTGTTTCAGAGGGCTCTGGGAGCCAGCGTGGGCAGAGGAGCCTTGGGCTCCCCCAGGCAGACTGTGCAGGCTCCTAGTCACCTAGAATAGGGTGTGTGCCCGCCCCGGGCAGAGTCCAAAGATCTCTGAGACAGAGGTGCAACAGCTGGTCTCAATTAGCCTGCTTTTCCCAGCCCCCTCTTCAGCAGCCTTGCCCCAGCCATTCCCAAATTCTGTCCCCCTCCCTCCAGCAAGCTGTTTCCCATTCGTTGCCACCCCAGACTCTGACCAAAGCTTTGCTATTGCCTTGGGGATGGAAGGGTTGGATATTTACTGCCCCCTACCATTCTTCCTCCTCCTCCTCCTCCTCCTCCTCAGCGCTGGCCTGTCTCAGAAAAAGCCAGTGTCCTCTCTCTGTAGTGCCTGCCCCACTGTCCCCCTAGGGGAGGCCAGTTGTAGCTGGAATGTTACTTTCCTGAGCTTGGATGAGTCCCTTCAAGGGAGTCCACCCTGTCAAAATGCTGCCAGCTCTGCCAGCTCTTCCCTTGTGACCCTGGAAAGCCCACTCAGCTGCACATCCTGAATCTATACTCTGGGAAACCAATCTGTTAGGGCCATTCACACCTGGGAGCAAATGAAGGCCCAACGATGCTCCTATTTGGAGGGCTCAGGGGGTAACACAGAAGAGGAAGGACACCCAGAAAGGGAGTTTGGGTGCTCTGAAAAGACAAATGTGGTTAACTGGAAATGCCCTTTCTGCCATAGCTTCTAGAACAGGGATTTGATTATCCGGAAGTGCAGGTCACTCACTCCTAAGCAGCGTGACTCTCTTTGATGGAAGTGGGGACACCGAGGCCAGCCTTGTCTCCACACCCAGGCAAGTCAGAGGGCAGCATGCCACATCAGTGCCAAGCCTGTAAATGCTTTCTTGAACTCTTGCTGTTTGGGCTGGAGGAAGGCGACGTCTCAGAGAGAAATGCTTCCAGGAGCCAAATGGCCCCCAATGGATGCATGCTCACCTAGCCTGGAGGGCCGCAGAGGCAACCCGCCCATTCCTTTTGATTTTAGTTTTCATGTGTTTTCACTCTGTTTATGTCCACAAGTCTCAAGCAGCTTTCTAGAATCTAGTCATGAGTGATAAAACGGGCCATTTTGAAGAGGAAAAAGGGAGCCTCATGGGACTCAGAAGGGGGTGGAGTCAAAATAGGCAAGGAGACTCAGGGAACTCCATTCTCAGGAATAAAAGCAGAGGACAGAAGCCCACACACAGCCTTGGAGGACACAGCAGGGAAGAGGATGGCAAGAATGAGATGTCATTTCTATGACTGCTGAAGCTCCTGCTGCCTTTCTCCAGGCCCTGCTCTCCCACCCCTTCTAGAACTGGTAATGAAGTTATTTCCAGAGCCCAGAGGGCTGGGAACTGCCCCTTCCAAGGCCCCTGCGTCCTCTGTGTACTGGAGAAGCCATCCCAAGGGACAAGCAGTTAAGGCTGTTGGGATTAGGCAAGGGAGGTCCCCGAAGGTAGCATTTGAGGACAGAGTCCTGCCCCTTCTTCAGCGAGCCTTGAAACACTGGCTTGGGAACCAGTCTGCCTGGGTTTCAATCCCAGCTGTCACCCACTAGCTGTGTGATCTTAGGCAAGTGACTTCACCTCTCTGAGCCTTCAGTTTCCTCATCTGTGAAATGGGTGTAAAGTAAAAATAAAATTCCAAGCCCCTCACCAGCGGAATGGATCCCATTTTAATCAAGGGGACCCCAGCAAAACCTTAAGGACTTAGTTCCTGCCCATGACAGTTGGGAGGTCAGACACATCACATTATAGCCTTTCCCTTTTTTACATTACACACAACTGACCAGTTGTGTGTATTGCCTGGGCAATATAGTGAGACCCCCATCTCTACAAAAAAATAAAGTCTCTTTTTCCAAATGTATGAAGACCTTATATGTTTTCAGTTAGCCTGGGATACTAATAGTGCTAACTTCTTAGTAGTGTGGCGAGGATTAAATGGATTAATATTTTTGATGCTCCCAGAATACTCCTCGAGGAGAGTAAAGAGTAAATGTTATACAAATATTTAACTCAAATACATACTAGAACCGAAGCCAGTCTCATTTGTACCTTGTTCTTTCTGTCTCTGGAACCTAACACTGCTGAAATGGCAGTTAATGTTATGGCAAAGATCAGGTGGGCCGAAGGGCCAACCTTAGAAGTAAACAAACTCAGTAGGGATCCAGCCCCCATCTTCTGGACTCTGCCCAGGGATGGTCCCCACATAGTACTCAGCCTTCTGGTTTCATTCCCCGGGTCCTAGCCTTGGTCCTGGTGGCAAAGATGATTTCACCTGCCTTTATTCTCAGTGCCTCCGCCCTCCTTATCTCAAAATCACTGTCTTTACTCTCATGGGTTCAGAGACTTGAACCCCAGTTGGCAACGGGCCTGAAGTGGAAAAAAAATGATTCAGGATTGGAAAGGTTGAATGGTTAAGAGTCCTTGCATCAAAGTTGTTCAGAAGACCCATGGGTCATTGGAGAGTCTTTCTGTGGCCTGCTCAGGCAGCTGACCAGTGCTTCTTTCACTTTTTGGTTCAAGGCTATCCTCGAGACCAGATTCTGAAATTAAAAGAATTGTTCTTCAGGGTCCCTCCTGTCTATGCCTCTTTTTTTTTTTTTACACCCTGATCCCACCCCAGGCTTGTCACCCTGACTTCTGACCTGGATCTACCCTCTCTGGGTACCAATATCTACCTGGCTTCCATCATAGTGTTCCTACCCAAGCTACAGGCTGGTGTCCTGAACCACAGTTCAGATCACAGTAACAACCCCTGTCATGTGTGTGAATGAGAAAATGCATGCAAAGCCACCAGCCTGCGAGGAATCCTAGCACCAGGACCACGAGTAGCTCTGCTGGGGGTGCCTCTGGGAAGAGTGGAACTTGGAGGGAGGCCAGGAGAAAAGCAGTGAGAACTAGCAGTAGAGATGGCATGGCAGGCAGTGGTCACGGGGAAGGCAGACAGTCTGGAGACCAATTGGTGGCCTGAGGTAACACAGGAGGGCAGCCGCCATGGCCTGGAATAACCCATGACAGTGGGAAAGTCAAAGACCCCAAGGGGCTGTGAGCACTGCAGAGAATCTCCTGGGGCTATTTCAAGATACTGAGGATGAAACCCCAAAAGGAAATCCGAGGTTCTGCCATTCTGCACTGGCAAGGGGACTTTTGAACTAGCTCACGTCAGGTCTAACTGTTGATGTGACCTCAGAGGTTGAGATCCTGGAGACCCTTGGCCTTGTGGACACAGCATGTGACTGCTGCTTCCAAAGTCCCTTCACATGCTCCATCGGGTGCCACCATCCCATGCTGGGAGACAGGCCAAGTCCTCACTGACAGGAGAGGAGACAAACTTGGAGAAGAGTAGCCTTACTCAGGTTGAAGAGACTTGTGGCAGAGCTGAGACACAACCGTCGGTCCGGGATACTTCAGAACCTGTGCTCTGTCCATTGAACCTCACCGTCACCCTCGTCTGAAATCCCTTTATGACTCCCACTTCCTTCAGGATCTATTCTAATTCAACCTCTTTAGCCCAGCGGCCAAGGCCATCCTCCCTGACATGTGCCATCTTTTGTCTACATTTCCTCCCTCCATCAATGTCCAACTCCAAAGTCACCTCATCCACCAAGCGCTGGACACCTCAAATTCATCCCTCCATCCTGGGGACTCTCGTACCTTTTTATTTGAGCTCTTTTCTTTTGTAAAATATTATTTGTATGAATGTACGGAGCACAGGTATAATTCTGTTGCTTGAATATTCTGCGTAGTGGTAAAGTCAGGGCTTTTAGTGTTTCCATCACCCGAATAGCACACATAGCACCCATTTAGCAATTTCTCGTCATCCACCCCATCCCACCCCCACCCTTCTACGTCTCCAATGTCCATCGTTTCACACTCTGCGTCCATGTGTGCATATTACTTAGGTCCCGGGTTCAAAGTCTCACATTCACCTTTTGCTTTCTCAACTCTGTTTCCTTAGACCACCCCTCTGAGGGTGGGAGCTCACTTTTAGAAATGTTTAGATTCACCAAAGCATCCAGGACAAAGCATCCAGCAGAAAATGGGCTCAACACAAGTTTGTGGAGTTGAAGTGAAACCCCAATGGGGTGGTCCAGGCTTCCCATCTCTAACTTGAAGGGATTGCCCTGAATGGGGGCAATTTTCCAGACCCCAGGAGGCTGCTGTGGGTGGTGCTGTCAGGTCCTGTGCTTTGACACAAAGCTACTCTGCCTGTGTGTGTGTGTGTGTGTGTGTGTGTGTGTGTGTGTGTGTGTGTACACGCACACGTGCATGCGTATGTGTGGGGAGTTGTCACAGGGAGGGGGCAAGAGCTTGTTTCATGGAAGCTGATCTTCGGTGCTATGTGGCCCAGAACCTCCCCACCCAGACTACCTGGTGGCAGGGAAGGGAGTTTCTTACCTCAGGGTGAGAGTTGGACATCCCTTTGCTGTGACTGGTGGATATAGTGGTCAGCTTCTTTCCAGAAGCCCCCAACTGCCTACAGCTTCTCCTCCTCCTCCACCACCTTCTCCTCCTCCTCCTCCTCCTTCTCTTCCTGGTGATTATAGTCCAGGAACTTCGTTGGTAAGACCCAGTGGGCCTGGCTGGAGCCCTGTGTGGGACAGCTAGCTTGGCTTACTTCAGTGGTCACAGACTGAGTCAGGCCCTCAGCCCCGGCTGAGTCCAAAGCCCAGCCAGGCATGTCACAAATCTGTGCTGCCCCTTCAGGGGCCTTGCACTGCACAACTATGTGTGACTAGAGCACCCCTGGGGCTCGCTAAGGTTCTAGTCGATTCCACTCAAGCCTCCATTTGGTGGTCTCTGGGCACCCTCACAACCATCTGTCCTCTTCGGGAGCCTAATCTCTTTACTTGTCAGCCACCTTATGCTTCTCTTTTGCCATCTCTCCTCCAGTCACATGCCTTTTTTCAGTCCCTCTTACTGTGTCCCCTCTGGCCTAGGGCCTTTCCTGTTCTTTTCCCTCTGCCTGGAATGCCCGCCCTTCCTTCCTCTCTTTGCTCTGTGAACCATCTCCTCTTCCAGTCTCACCTCCAGTGTCACTTGGTCTGGAGGCTTACCCTGACCTCCTGGCTGGGCTGACTTGCCCTATTCATCCTCCTACTGCCTTTTTCCAGTTCCCATCATCTGCCTCCCAACACTTCCCAAGTCATAGAGAGGACCATGGCCACTAGCTCATGACTGCTTCTCCCCCATCTTGCCATTTCCCTGGGTGGCATCAAGGCTCCTGTCACCGATCCATCGAATGTCCTAGTTCTTCAAGTCTAAAGTCCCTCCTTTAAAAGCCCTTTCTCTTCCACTCCTTCTCAACCTCCCAAATCTAAGGCAGCATCTTGGGCCTTGTCACTGCTGGAGATTGCTGTCCTCTGACATACTGAAATCCAATCTCCCATTCTCTGACCACACCCTTCTATCCCCCTGGTGATAGACCTCTCTCCTTCACTGTTACTGCACCTGACTTTTGACTTCACCAAAACTTCCTGTCCCTCACACTATCATCTTCCTCTCCAATTTCTCAACATCTCCTGGTTCCCTTCTTATTTGGTTCAAACTACATAACCTGTCACCCCAACCTTCCTTTTACTATCTCATTTAACTCTCCTGTTCCTTTGTCCTTCCACCCCATCCATCTGCTGATCTCCACACCCAAGTAAAGCATGCTTCCGCCCCAGGGCCTTTGCACACACTATTCCCATTAATGGGAATATTCTTTGTCCAGATGTCAACATGGCTCCTTCCTTCGCTTCATTCAGACCTTTGTTCAGATGTCCTTCCCTGATCTCATTATTTAAACAGTATCTTTCACTTTTCGTTCCCTATTTTGTATTATTTAGCCTTCAGTGTTTATCTGACATTATATTACGTATCTATCTATTTATGTCCACCACTGTATCCCAGGGCCTAGAACACTGCTTAGATCCTAGGAGACATTCGTAAATATTTCTTGAGTGAATGAGTGAACCCCAGGGCATTTGAACCATCTTTCTTCTCCACAGGAGGCTCAAGCCCAACTCTGTGGGTTGGAGTCACTCCAACTTTACTGTGTTCAAACTTGGCAGGCCTCTTCATGCTGCTTGGCCATCTTTTTTTTTTTTTTCTTTTTTAAAGTTTTTAATTTAAAGGTGTGGAGTACAATTCAGGGTTAGGTATACAAGTGGTCATTGTATAGGTAAAGTTTGGGCCTCCCTTTGGTCCTCACTTCACCTGGTTTGAGATCAGGTACCCTTATTGATGAAGTGTGTCTTGCCCCCTCCCCTGGCAGCTTCCCAGTACTGCCAATCCCTTTCTTGTAGTATTATGGTAAATGTTCAGGGCCTGCTTGTGAGTGAGAACATGTGGTACTCAGTTCTTTGTTTCTGTGGTAGATCATTCAGTATTATAGACTCTAAGTCCATCCAAGTTGCTGCGAAGTTCATAATTTTGTCCTTCTTTGTGACTGCGCATCTTTTCTCGTCTCAAGTCACCTCCATTTCCCACTGCCCTTGTAGGTAATTCCGGACCTTTTACCCTTGTCCTCAAACCCCTACCCTACTTACATTTCATGACTGATGGACATTCTGGCTGTTTCTGACTTTTCATTATTACAAACAAGGGCACATGGAGAAGAATTTCTCTAGAATTCATATCTAGAAGTAGAAAGATAAGCATTCTTTTTATTTCAATCGATTCTGTCAAATTGCCCTGGCCCAACCAACAGGCTGTGAAATCGCTGTTTCCACAAGCTCATCCACATTAGGTAGTATCAACATTTTAACATTTGAAATGGGTGGACAGTCTGATGGGTGGACACTGGTCTCTTGCTGTTTTGTGTGTTCCCAATTGCTAGTCAAGGTTTAGTATGCTTTTATACATTTTATTTGCCTTTTATTTTTTTTTTCATCTTGAGTGCCTGTTTCATTCGCTAGCCCACTTTCCTATTGGATTGTGTGTCTTTTTCTTATTGATTGAAAAAGGAGAGCTTTATATGTTTTGTGCATTCTTCCTATACCTGTTTGATATATTAGAAATACTTATATACCACAAGTGTTTTCTTCCTCCTAACTTTGTTTTTAATTTAAGAGACTTACACTTTGTTTTGTTTTTTGAGTCGGAGTCTCACTCTGTCGCCTAGACTGGAGTGTAGTGGCACACTCACGGCCACTGTAGCCTCGACCTGCTGGGCTCAGGAGATCCTCCCTCCTCAGCCTTCCAAGTAGCT
This sequence comes from Carlito syrichta, assembly GCF_000164805.1. Taxonomy (NCBI): domain Eukaryota; kingdom Metazoa; phylum Chordata; class Mammalia; order Primates; family Tarsiidae; genus Carlito; species Carlito syrichta. The sequence goes on from NW_007245924.1 coordinate 268,257, forward strand.
GGAACTGCAGTTGTGTGCCACCATGCACGGCTGATTTTTTTATTTATTGTACAGACAGCTCACCAAGTTGCCCAGCCTGGTCTTGAAACCCTGGGCTCAGGCAATCCTCTCACTTCGGCCTCCCAAAGTGCTGGGATTACAGCTGTGAGCCACCATGGCCAGCCTGACTTACACTTTTTTATGTAGCCAAAAACCCATCAAAGTACTCATAATTTCTAGGATTTGTGACTTAATTCTAAAGGAAACACTATCATATATTTTCCTATAGAGCTTTAGATTATTTTTTGTGAGTGCATGCGTGTTTAGCTCATAAATCCATCTAGCTTTTTTGTTTGGATATGACAAGCAGTACAGAATATTGCATCCGCAATGCCCCACTCCCCCATTTGGCAATTGTTCCTTTGCCATTTATTGACTGGTGTATCTTTTTCTCATTGTTTGGCAATGCATTATTTGGGGTATAATATAGCCTTACATGTATATGGGGCTGTACTATACTCTGTTTTGGTCCACTGATCTGTGTTACTGTGCCAATAACACACTGTTTTAATGACAATAGCTTGTGTTGTGCTTTGATAGGTGGGGGTGCAAGTATTCCTTTTTCACTTTTCAAACACTTATTTGTCATAGTGCATGTTTTCTTCTCTAGATGATTTCAAGATCAACTCATCAAGGCTTATACAAATTCCTATTATGATACAAATTGAGATTGTACGTATTTGATTCTTGGATTAATCCGGGGAGAATGTCTGAGGTTTCTTTTTTCAAATATTTTATTTTATTTTACTTTAGAGACAGGATCTCACTCTGTCGCCCAGTGGAGTGCAGTGGTGCATAGCTTACTGCATAGCTTACTGCAGCCTCAAATTTCTGAGCTCAAGCAATCCTCCCACCTCAGCCTCTCAGGTAGCTGGGACTACAGGCACGTGCCACCACGTCTGGCTGATTTTTAATTTTTTTGTAGAGATGGCATCTTGCTTTGTTGCCCAGGCTGGTCTCAAAATTTTTGCTTCAAGCAATCCTCCTGCCTCGGCCTCCCAAAGTGCTGGGATTACAGGCATGAGCCACTGCGCCTGGCCCTGAGTTTTTAAAAAAACCTAGAACATATCTTGTATTATCATTGATTCAGGTTTTCTATGCCCTTCTGTCAAATTTTCCATCTCCACTGTCACCTACTGTGGTCTGATTTTAGCCCCGATCATGCCACTAAAGTGTCTCTTGCTAGAGTTGTCAATGACGTTTGTGGTGTTCTCCCATGGGGGGAGGCAGTCTTTGCCCACTCCCCTCGAAACTGTTCTGATCAATAGCAGATGATGAAAGTAATCTTTCCATTTATTTAGTTCTTCTTTAATTTTTATACCCAATGTTTTATAGTTTTCAGTAGACAAGTCTTTCACTTTCTTGGTTAAATGTATTGGTAGATATCTTATCCTTTCACATGCTATTGTATATGGAATTGTTCTCTTCATTTTCTTTTGAATTGTTCTTTGCTGGTGTAGAGAAACATGATGTATTTGTCGGTTTGGGCTGCTTTAACACATTACCACAGACTGGGCGGCTTAAACAAGGAACACAGGTCTCACAGTTCTGGAGGCTGAGGAGTCCAAGACCAAGGTGCTGGCAGATCTGGTGTCTGGTGAGGGCACTCTTCCTGGTGTGCAGATGGTCATCTTCTTGCTATGTCCTGATATGCCAGGGGGAGAGAGAAGGGAAGAGGGGGGAGAGAGACAGATAATTCTCCTGTCTATTATTTTATTTTTTTAGAATCAGAGTCATTCTGTTGTCCAGGTTGGTGTGCAGTGGCACAATTACAGCTCACTACAGTCTCAAACTCCTGGGCTCAAGTGATCCTCCCACCTCAGCCTCCCAAATAGCTTGGATTACAGGCATGTACCACCACACCCAGCTAATTTTTAAATGTTTTTTGTAGAGACAGAGGTCTCACTATGTTCCCCAGGCTGGTCTCAGACTCCTGGGTTTGAGCAATCCTGCCGCCTCAACCTCCCAAAGTGCTGGGATTACAGGCATGAGCTACTGCGCCTGGCCCGGTCTCTTCTCATAAGGGCATACATCCCATCAAGAGGGCTCCAGCCTCATGACCTCTAATTTCCTCCCAAAGTATCCCATCTTCAAATACCATCACATTGGGGATGAGGGCTTCTACATATGAATTTGGGGGGACACAAACATTCTGTCCATAACACAGGGGACCCTTATTCTTGAAATGTTTAGCTTCCATATTAGCAGCCCAGCTCCCCCGAGATCTCCAGGCTGTGAGGAAGATCAAGGAAGACCCTGCAGAGAGGCGATTTGGGGATCACAGGAAGAGAGAGACACCAGTCAGTCCTCCATCAGCCAGTCCCCCATTCTCAAGTCACACTCCCACTTAACGTTCCAGATTCCAGACTGCAACCATAGGAGAGACCATGCGCCAGACTTGTCAGCCCCCAAATTCCTAACCCAAAGAAACCACGAGAGATGATAAGATAATACAGTGATTTTTGTTATTTTAAGTCACTAAGTTTTAGGGTGACTTTTTTTTCTTACATAGCAATAGATAACCAAAACAGTCTTCCACTTACAAAATCAATTTTACTAGTTGAGTTAGTAAAACTGTTCCCTCTTAGGGGAAGCTGTCCCCTTCTTTGACTTCTTTGAGAAATGTTCCTGGTTCTCCCCCTATATCTGTGGCCACTTCTTCTTAGTCTTCTTCCTACACCCCGTTTTCTCCCTTTCCCTTCAACATTGATGTTCCAGCCTCTTCTTTTCTGATGAATCACACCCTCCTTGAAAGAAATCTCACCCATGTTTATTATTTTTCTCTTAATTTTTTTATTTTAAAGATGTGGTGTACAATTCAGAGATAGGTATACACATGTTCATTATGCAGGTATCCTTGTTGATGAGGTAAGCCCCCCTCCCCCGGCAGATTCCCACTACTGCCAATCTTGCCTCCCTCTCCCCACCCTTCCGCCAGCAGTTTCAAGCTACTGCCAATCCTTTTCTTATAGTATTACGATAATTGTTCAAGGTCCATTTATGAGTAAGAGCATGTGATACTCAGTTATTTGCTTCTGTGATAGATCGCTCAGTATTATAGGCTCTAAATCCATCCAGGTTGCTGTGAAGTTCATGATTTTTCCTTTATGGTTGCGTAATATTCCATTGTGTATATGTACCACTTTTTTTTTAATCGAGTCCTCTTTCGATGGGCAGTACAGTTGGTTCCATGTTCTTGCTACTGTGAACAATGTTGCAATAAACATAGGTGTGCAGGTATCTTTTTCATAGTCTTTTGAGCTCCTCCTCGTATATTCCCAGTAGGGAATTGCAGGGTCATATGGAAGGTCAATTTTTAGATCTTTTAGGAATCGCCACACTGTTTTCCGCAGAGACTGTACTAGTTTACACTCCCACCAACAGTGTAGAAGTGTTCCCTTTTCGCTGCATCTTCTTCGCCCATCTTTAAGTTACACCAGCCCCGGCCTGCTTCCTGAGATCTGCACTCATAAAGTCACCTGCCTCCTGTCTAGCTCTACCTAGATGCCTCATGCTCACATGTCCTCCTCCTTTCTCCCACACCCCAACATGTCCCTGTCCACCAGTTGCCCAAGCCAGAATCCTGAGGGTCATTTCAGACTCCTCCTCCTTCTCCACCTCCACATTCAGTCAGTCACCATGTCTTGTCAAGTTTACTTCTCGCCGGGCTCGGTAACTCAGCCTGTAATCCCAGCGCTTTGGGAGGCCGAGGTGAGTGGATTGCCTAAGCCCGCGGGTTCGAGACCCGCCCTGGCAACTTGGCGAGACCTCATCTCTACAGTAAGTCAAAAATTAGCCGGGCGT
>NW_007245924.1:272155-275570 GCF_000164805.1 Carlito syrichta
CTTGGAAGGCTGAGGCGGAAGGATCGCCGGAGCCCAGCAGGTCGAGGCTGCGTTGGCCGGGGGTGGCCACTGCACTGCAGTCTGGGTGACAGAGTGAGACTCCAACTCAAAAAAAAAAATACATCTCAAATACATCTGAAGATTATCACTTCCTCTGCTTTCTGCCCTGAACTGTTGCCACAAACCTCAACTGTCCACCCCTCCAGCCTACCCCCTACACCCTGGCCAGTTGTTAAGAACACTGGCTTTGGGGCTAGATAGCTATGTTTTTGTGTCCCGTGTCTGCCATTCATTGACCTTGGGCAAAACATTCACTTTTCTGAGTCTCAGTTTCTTCATTTGTACAATGGAGATAATAATTTTACCTTCTTGCAAGGTTAGTGCCAGAATTCAATGAGATATTTCATGTGTAGCATTTTTCACAGTGACTGGTACACAGCAAACGTTTAAGACATGATTGTGGAATGTTTGAGAAGGGGGCTTAGATGAGAATATATTATAAACGGCTCTAGTAGCTCCCTTTCTTTGATGAAGATAACAGTTCTGGATTCATGGAACACACCAGATGTGGCCTGGCTATCGGGTCCGAATAGGAAAGACTGTGCACTTTGCTGAGGAAGGGAGAACATGGGAAGTGTGGAAGACATCTGCGCTGTGTTCCGGAGGTCAAAGTTGCAGCCAGTGTCTGGAAAAACTGACAGGTCCTTGGAAGCTGACTTAATCGGCCCAGCTGGATGGAGACAGTACATCTGGAACCAGACAGCAGAGGGCAGCAGAGGTTGCTGTGATAGCAGTTACCCAGGTTGGGGTGGGCGGTAGGGAAGAGAAACCTAAAGGAAGATCTTGGGGTCCTAATTCCAAACGGAAAGTTCGCTAGGGGAGCTGTCCAGAAGATGACAGTGCTCTTGGGTGCTCCCTCTCCCTTAGGGCCTGGGATGAAGCTGGTTAAGGAAGTAGAGCGTCTTGGGAGGTGGGGGGCTGGAATTTAGTGGTGGGCGCTGAGTGAGTTGGGACATTTACAAGTATATTAAGAAAACTACATTTATCCCAGTCCTCCTCTTATTTCTAGGAGTCCCAGTGGCCCTACTAAGGGCAGAGGAGTTATCAACTGGGGATCCCAGAGTGTGGAGATGCTTCTATGTGTGAGACATGATGAGTATGCAGTACAAGTAGGCACCACATCCCTAAGGTATGGGTAAAAGAAGCTTCAGGCTCACTAGGAAACCAAGGTCCAGAGATGGAAGGTGACTTGTCTAAGGTCGTACACTTCGAGTGAGGAGAGAAAACCAATATTGACTGAGACCTTATAGGTACACTGCACAAATTACTTCACTTAATCCTCACAATAACCTCATCGGGCAGAATCAGATTTTGTATTATCCCATGTTACAGATGAGGAAACTGAACTTCAGAAAGGCAAAGCCATTAGCCCGAGGCCATACGGTTAGTCAGCTTTGCACCCAGGATGCCAATCCAGGTAGCCCAACTCCAGGGTCTGTTCTCCTAAGCACCACATTCTGCTACTTGCCCAGGTCAGGGGTTAGGTGTCTGGAAACCCAAATCAAGGCTTTTACCATTGCTCTATTTGATCTTGTGTGGAAATTCAGTACTATAGTAAGTCAAGTCCTGGTCTCAAATTTATACAAAAAAGGCAGTTTGCCACTTTAAATGGATCCTCAGTTAATCTTTTTGGGAGCTAAATACTACTATTTTTCTTCTCCTGCTGTCTATATATTTTTTTCTGTTTGTGCTGTTCCTATGCTGTGTGTACTGTCCAGGGGACATACGGTTGGTTTGTTTCCTTCAGAGCATCACTGCTTGAATGGCTTCTTTCCCAGCCAGCTCTGGCTTTCTCCTGGGCTGCCTTCCTACACCACATTGTCAGTATAGTCCAGAGACAGCGAAAGAAAGTCAGCTAAAGCAACAAGACTTTTTTTTTTGAGTTGGAGTCTCACTCGGTCGCCCAGACTGGAGTGCAGTGGCCGTCCCGGCCACCGCAGCCTCGACCTGCTGGGCTCCGGCGATCCTTCCGCCTCAGCCTTCCGAGTAGCCGAAATTACAGACGCGCGCTACCACGCCCGGCTGATCTTTTGATTTATTGTAGAGATGGGGTCTCGCCTGCCCAGGCGGGTCTTGAACCCGCGGGCTCAGGCAATCCACTCACCTCAGCCTCCCAAAGGCGCGGGATTACAGGCTGAGCCACCGAGCCCGGCTGCAACAAGACTTTTTTAAAAAAATGTTTGACAAGGTCTTGTTTTGTTGCTCAGACTGGAGTGTAGTAGCTCACTGCAGCCTTGAACTCCTGGGCTCAAGAGATCCTCCTGCCTCAGCCTCTTGAGTAGCTGGGACTACAGGTGAACGCCACCATGCTCAGCTAATTTTTTATTTTTATTTTTTGTAGAGACAGGATCTTGCTGTGTCGCCTAGGCTGGTCTTGAACTCCTTGACTCAAATGATTCTCCCCCTTCTGCCTTCCAAAACTCTGGGATTACAGGTATGAGCCACTGCACCTGGCCATGATGGGATTTTTTAAATGATCCTCTATTTTGTTTTGTGCTATTGCTTGTTGTTGATCAAGCAACAAAGAGTGAAAATGAATTCTTATCCAGTGTCTGTCTGCATAAAGGCATTCATTGATTTATTCATAAAACACTTAGTGAGCCCCTAGTATGTGCCAAGCACTAGGTCCTGGGGGTACAATGATGAACCAGGCATGCATGGTCCCAGCTCTCATGGACTTTCGAGTCTAGAAGGGAAGTATGTTTCATCATCCCTCTCAAGTGCCCCTAACTGGAACTGGGAGCCACCTGCCTTCTCCATCCCTATCGTCTTAGCTTACGCTCTCGTCATCTGTCTTTTCTTTGGTTCACTGCAGCTGGTCTGCCAGTCTGTGCTCCTTCCAACCCCCACCCAGCCTGCACACAGCAGACAGCAGCAAACAGACCCTGCCTTTGAAAACATCCCTTCCAACAAGTCACATCCTTCCCCTGCTTAACCTGCTCAAAATTCTTCAATGACTCCCCATTTCCTGTCAAATGGCGTCCACATTCCTTCACCATCTGGCCAGATCCAAGCAACTCTATGAGCTGATCCTGCTTTATCTTTTCCTCTCCATCCTTATTTCCCACTTGTCCTTCAGCTCCAATAAGTCTTCTTACTGTCCTCATACACTGTCACCTTTGGTTCCATCTCAAATCCTACCGTCTTCTGCAGCTCCAACTGGAGTACCACCTCCTGCTGGAAGCTTCCCCAGGGACTCTCCCCCTTCCCTTGCTCCCTCTTTTCTGTGATCCTGGGCCCAAGGATCAAATGAGAAGTAATCTTGGGCAAATGCTTTGTACCGTATCATGGGAGGCTGTCTTTGTGTCTGTTTTCATAGGTATCATTTTTTTTTTTTTTTTGAGTTGGAGTCTCA
>NW_007245924.1:275599-278547 GCF_000164805.1 Carlito syrichta
GCTACCACACCCGGCTAATTTTTGATTTATTGTAGAGATGAGGTCTCACCAAGTTGCCCAGGCGGGTCTCAAACCCGCGGGGTCAGGCAATCCACTCACAGCTATCATTTATTGAGCCTATATTCTCTGCCAGACAATGGGGCTCAGTGGTTTACAGATACCATCTCATTGAGTCCTCATAACACTCTGTGAAACAGGTCATATTTACTAGGCCTGTCCTTCAGATGCGGAAACAGGCTCAGAGAAGTTGGGTATCTGGTCCAAGGTCACACTTAGAGATAGGTCCATCCAGGGAGACTGGGCTCCCTCAGGAGGTGGCCCATTGAATTGAGTTGATTTGAATCCCAACTCTGCCTCTTTTTAGCAACCTGTAGTACAACACTCTATGTGGTCTTTGAGCTCCTTAACCCTTGATTTAAAAACTTTTTTACTATTTCCCTGATTCTGATTCTCTGTTTCTATTTTGTCATTTTTTAGGGGGAGGGGCAGGGAAAAGAGTGGTAGATTACAGGACTTGAGGGGCCAGGCTGAAGAAACTTGAGGAAGGAGTCTGCGAGGTTGGAGTCGTGGGGGCTGGATGGAACGCTCTGGGGAGCAGGTTGGGAGCAAGGAGTCCATGAGGGCAGGGCTGAGAGGATGGGACTTGAGGGGGTCCAGGGCTTGGCGAATCCCCAATACATGGGGGCTGGGTTAGAGACCCAAAGCTAGGGGAGACCAGACTTAGTATCCTAGGGGGCAGGCCAAGCGTCTTGAGGGCAGGGTCTGGAGGCCAGGTAATTGAGAGAGGGTGATGATGAAGGACATGGGGGTGAGGCTGTGAAGAAGGGGTTTGCCACTGGTACTGTAGACCTCAGTGCAGGGTGTGGTGGAGAGAGAAACAGGATTCGAAGCGGGGGGCATGAGAAAGTGGACTTGGTAGGGCTGGGTCGGAGGCCGGAGAATTGTGCGGAACTGGGCCTATAAGACAGGGGTGGGGCAAGGTCGGGTAGGTGGGTGTGTTGGGGGTTCTTTGGGGAGGCCTGGAAAACAAGGACTCGTGATGGGAGCAAGGCCAAAAGGACAGAGGACAATGGGGACCTGGCTGTGAGGAGGGGTCGAGAAAGAGGGTTGGGAGTTCGTGGGGGCCAGGCCGGGAGCAGGGGACCACAGGGATGGTGCAGGCAGGGTCTGGGTGTCATTTTGTTGTTGTTGTTATTGTTGTCGTTGTTAACCACTCGAAGTCTTTGGGAAACAAAGTGAGTGTAATTAAACATATGCTTCTGCTGGCTCCACTCACAGTGTCCGAGAGAGAGAAGTGGGTACCAGTGCTGGGTGAGCATCATCTAATCTTGTGCTCTGCAAAGCCATGAGGAAAAGACAATCCAAATCAGAAGCCAAAGGTCAGTTCCTTTTGTGCAATAAGAGAGACATAGTCCATGTCAGATCCTCCATCAAAATGCCAAAGTGTGGCACGGACTCAATTTCCTTCCATGGTTTTATTTTTATTTTTAAGGAGCCATCAGGTGGTAACGGATGATTCATGCTTTACTTACTCTTCTTGTTTATTTCCTTTCCTCGACCTTCAGATTTTTTTCCTCTTAATGTTTGTTCCGGGTTTTGACAAAGCACTGAGATACTTGACTTGTGTTGGTAACTTTTTTTTTTCTAACGTCTTCTTAGAAAAAAAAAATTAAAGGAAGTGACAGTATTCCAAAACCATCTTTTATTCCATCAGTGGATAGATTGCACCTGCTACTTCTAAGGCCAGTCTCCCATTGTTTCCTTTTACAGTAAAACCCTGTTAGAAGACACCCCGTGAGTACCCAATAGGGATGACTTGGGCCCTACCTGGTTTTACTTTGTCTGCTCTCAGCAAAGTTAATAAAGGGGTTGAATAAGTGTACTCTGTGTGCTGGGTTTCCATACTTTAAGGCAGCAAACTTTGTTATTTCTCTGGCAGCATCATTTGCATACAAAAGGCATCTCCTAAGACCTCCATTAGGTTACAATTTGTTAGCCTACTTGGAGCTACTGTGAATTATTCAAAGTAATAAAGCTTCATTTCTTTACAAGTAACCTACAATGTAGATAGTTCACTAATTTGAAAGGCTACCTCCAATTAGTTTGAGTAAGTGAGGTTGGACTGCATTCAATAGCAATTTATTGATTTCTTTCATCATACAAATCACTCTCTCTGGGCAAGAATTCTTTTTAATAGCCCCACTATTCTACGAAGTCTGAAACAGTGGGCTCTCCCTCAGAGACAAAGACATGATGTTCGCTCACCTGTCTTTGAGTTGGAATCTGAGTAATAGAGATCCCTTTGCACTGATACATCCACACACTTGAAGTCTTATCCTTAGTGGCTATAAATATGGGTTGAAGTTCAGGGTCAGTTTATGGTTTGGATGGAGGATTGGCTCTGGGTAATGCTGACCAAGTTGCTTTACCTCTCTAGGTTGGCGTTCCTTCATCCTGTAATTATATATACTCAGCCTGTAAATGAGATCAAGGGCAGCCAGATACCAGGGTTTAGGATCAATCTGCAAACAGGGTTAGGGAGCATTCTAGGCTAAGGTTAGGGCTCAGTCAGTGCCCAAGGTTAGAGCTCAGCCTGTGGATGAAGAACTAAGTGAAGGGGCGTTCTTTTCTTATCTTTTCTTCTCCCCTCCCCTCCTCTTCCTTCCTTCCTTCCTTCCTTCCTTCCTTCCTTCCTTCCTTCCTTCCTTTCTTTCTTTCTTTCCTTCCTTTCTCCCTCCCTCCCTCCCTCCCTTTCCTCCTTCCTTCTTTCTTCCTTTCCTTTCTTTCTTTCTTTCTCTTTCTTTTTTCTTTCTTTCTTTCCTTCCTCCCTCCCTCCCTCCCTCCTTCCCTCCTTCCTTCCTTCTTTCCTTCCTTCTTTCTTCCTTTCCTTCTTTCTTTCCCTTCCTTCCTTCCTTCCTTCCTTCCCTCCCTCCCTCCCTCCCTCCCTC
>NW_007245924.1:278567-316980 GCF_000164805.1 Carlito syrichta
GCAGTTTCTTTCTTTCTTTCTTTCTTTCTTTCTTTCTTTCTTTCTTTCTTTCTTTCTTTCTTTCTTTCTTTCTTTCTTTCCTTTTTGTAGAGATGAGATCTTGCTATGTTTCCCAGACTGTTCTTGACCTCCTAGGCTCAATTCTCTTGCCTCAGCCTCCCAAAGTACTGGGATTACAGGTGTGAACCTGACTGCCTGCTTACAGGCAACCCTATGCTCTACTGAGCTTAAGACACAAGGCGCGAGTAACAACTAGAAGAGATTGGAATTATAGGACAAAAACACTGGATAATTAATATTTCCTGCCCAGCATGCCAACACTTTCTGTAAAGAAGGCAAGATGTACCATATTTTTTTTATCCAGTTGAAATATGCCTGGAGGAGGGGGTGGGTACACCTCACCAACAAGGGTAACTGCATGATGAATATTTGTGTACCCAACCCTGAATTGTACCCCACAATTTCAAAATAAAAAAAATTTAAAAGTTTAAAAAAAAATAAGACAAGATGGAGAGGCTGACTTCCATAGTCACTGGTGTTGCAAGGAATTCTCCGATTCCAAATAAATATGGGGGGGACCCTTCCAAAAGACCAGAGTTATCTTTTGGAGGACAGGCCCTTTGTAGTCCACTCAGAATATGTTCCTCTAGATCAAACAGTTAATCAGTTTTTATCTGGAAGTCTTGAGAAGGTTGCATCACGATTTGCAGAAGAAACATCCCGAGTTGTGGCAAATAGGTGACTGGTTCTTCCACCATGACAACACACCTGTCCATGTTGTGCTGAGTGTTCAGCAATTTTTGACCAAAAGCAGCGTGACTCTCATGCCCCACTCTCCCAATTCACCTGATCTCTCCCTGAGTGATCTTTTGTTTGTTTTCCTGAATGAAAAAAGTCCTCAAGGGGAAACATTTTGCAGATGTGGAAAAGGTGCAACAACAACAACAACAACAACAAAAATGGCAGAAAGCACTAAAAGGCACCACATTGATGAGTTCAAAAGCTGTTTTGAGCAGTGGGGGAAAAAAACATCTGGATAGGAGTATTGCATGAAACGGAGAGTACTTTGAAGGTGACTGAAGTGTAAACAGGTAAGAATAAGTACACAATTTTTAAAAAATAAATTCCAGGTCCTTTCTTGTATTTGAAATCAGTGCCATTTTTGCTGTGACTTTTCTCTCGGACTACACGGTGCTGTCTGGGTGTGTTCCAGTCAACTTGCCTATTCTCTATCCCTCCAAAGGGTGGGGAAGATAGGAGGTGGGCTGGGCCACCTTGACCGTGTTTGAGTTACCGATGACAATAGAATTCCTGCTTAGAATGCTAGGGAAATGGGTTTCTCTGATCTCCTGGGAGGAATTGTAATCACCAAGTTTTGAAAAGCCTAGGGAATCTGTAACTGACGGCTGCTACTCATTTGGGACAGGAAGAGACAGACACGGAGGGCGAGACTGATAAGTGAAAGGGCGTGAAGCACCACTTCCCCCTGCAGGATGCTGGGGCTGGGTTGGAGAAGGTGCAGTAGGAGGTTGGGCGGTGATGGAGAATCTACCCTGTGAGCTCATTATCATAACATCCCCGCTTTTCAGATCAGGAAACTGAGGCACAGAAGAAAACAAAGGTCACTCCACTAGTGAGTTGCAAAGCTGTAGTTTGAACCCCAGAGCCTCTGAGAGTTTTGGTTATTGGGAAGATCAAGTCAATTTGGAATAGCAGGAAGACGAGGAGAAGAAATAGTTATGGGGACGTAGCACTTCAAGTGCCCTGAGGTGGCCTCTATGCCAAGAGGTAGCACAGTCTAGTGGTTAAGATCATACATCAGGAACCCAGTAGTCTAAGCCAGCAGTTTGGGTTGAAACTCAGGCATCCTGCTTCCTGGCTATGTGACCTTGGGCAAGTTACTTGATCCCTCCATGCCTCAGTTTCCTCATCTGTGAGATGAGGATGTGGGGATAATAATAGTGCCTACTCCATGGGGTTGTTGTAAGGATTGAATGAATCGAGGCAGGAGGGTGGTTGGACAATGCTCATTCACATCTAGGGTAGCGATGAAGCCAAAGTGCTGGGTCTGTGGTTGGCTGGGAGCCCTTTGAGCCCATGTTCCTCTCTACAACTTCCTTTAGGGTTGATGGGAGAAATGGGTGAGGCAAGGCATAAAGAGAAGAAACATGGTGAATACTGAATTCCCAGCAGCTGTTTTGCATTGCGACACCAGTGCCTTACAACTAGCCTGTGGGACAGTGGAGTCCATGTTGGCCTAGGGTCTGAGAATTCAAATGTTGCCTTCAACGAGCGAGTTAGTGGCAAGGGGTAGAGTAAATCTTTTGCTCTTCAAGAAATTCTCTTTTTCTTTTTGAGACAGAGTCTGGTTCTGTCAGCCAGGCTGGAGTGCAGTGGCACAATCATGGCTCACTGCAGCCTCGAACTCCTAGGCTATAGCTATCCTCCCACCTCAGCCTCCTGAGTAGCGCGGACTACAGGTGTGCACCACCACACCCAACTAATTAATTAATTAATTATTTTAGAGATGAAGTCTCATCATGTTACCCAGATTGGTCTTTTAAAAAAAAAAAAACAACTTCATTTATGAGGTACAAGTCGGGATTAGGTACATAAGTAATCGACATGCAGGTGAAGTTTGGGCCTCCAACTGGTTCTCACTTCTCCTTGTTTACAATCAGGTACCCTTTGTGTTGTTGTTATGTGTCCCCTCCCTCCCCTGGCAGTGTCCTGCCCAAAAGTGAATGCCATAAAAGACAAAACAGCCAAATGGAACCTCATCAAACTGAAAAGCTTTTGCACAGCAAAAGGGACCATTAAGAGAGTGGGTAGACAAGTCACAGAATGAAAAAAAAAAAAAATTTGTGTTCGCGACCTGTCTGGACAACTTGGCGAGACCTCATCTCTACAATAAATCAAAAATTAGCTGGGCGTGGTAGTGCGCGCCTGTAGTTCCAGCTACTCGGAAGGCTGAGGTGGAAGGATCGCCGGAGCCCAGCAGGTCGAGGCTGCGGTGATCGGGAGCGGCCACTGCACTCCAGTCTGAGCGACAGAGTGAGACTCCACCTCAAAAAAAAATTGCTAATTGTGTATCTGACAGACAAAGGCCTAACATCCAGGTTGGTCTTGAACTCCTGGCTTTGAGCGATCCTCACACTTCAGCCTCCCAAAGCACTGGGATTACAGGTATGAGCCACCACGCCCGGTCAGAATTCTGTTTTCAATGTAAATGACCTTAGGCCCTACTGACAGACACTGAAGAAGGAAAGAACCATGGCATCAGATACCACTGGATCCAGATCTAGCACCTCAAGAATCCACACCCGGCAAGGTGGTAGAGCCAAGGGTAAGAACCCAGCTTCCAGAGCCAGACCTGTCCAGGTTCAAATTCCAGCTCTATCACATATTGTGTGACCTTGGGCAAGTGACGTCACTTCTCTCAGCCTCAGTTTCCTTGTCTGAAAAATGGGGGTAATATTTGTGCCTTCCTCACAGGGGCTGTAAGGATGAACTGGGTGGATAACATGTAGAGAGATAAGAAGAGTGCCGGCACATAGTATGATATTTGTTGATTTATTTCCAGAGAAACCAGGGAGGCGAGTGAGAAATGAAGGAAGGCTGTGGTGCTCCCCCACCTCTTCCCTTCCCCACCGGCTGGAAGATGCTCCTTTCCAAATGGGAAACTGAAGCCAAAATAGCACACACGATAAAGGGAAGGAAGCGCTCCGGGAGCAGATGGCTCCCACTCGTGCTGAGGAATGTGCTGACTATTCAGGAACAGGCCTTTGGCAGTCACTTAACACAATCGGGAAGCGAAGGGAAATGATCAAGTCTGTCACCAGGGTCAGTGCCAATTTGTTTAAGAAAGTGGTGGGGCTGAAAAGAAGGATGTGGGGATTGGGAGGCCCTGAACATTCCCAGAGTTAGTTTGCAAAACAAAAACAAAAACAAAAACAAAACAACCTCCTGGGTAGCAGTCCCAGGTGACTGTATCTGGAGACCCACCCTCCCCACATGCCTTTGCAAAATTCCCCAGGGAGCAGCCTTGGCCATGATGCGGGGGCTGGTGACCCACGTGGGCTAGGTCAAGTTGAAGCTCACATGCTTCCTTCATTCTATTCTGCAAACGTGTCCTGAGTGCACACTCTGTGCCAGGGACTGGCCTAGGAGCCACAGGTGATGTTGGAAAGAATGACACAGGTGAGGTCCTTGACCTGGAAGAACTTCTAGAGAATCAAGACCATGCTTCTGCTACATGGGGAGAACATCTGAGAAACGCTGAGGGGTCAGGGACTAAACAGCTCCCCTTCCCTGGGAGTTTACCTAGGAAAAAGAGAATATCTGGAAAGATCTTTCTGGAAGATATCTGTTCCAATGTTGAACATGGAATAACTCTGATGGCGGAATTAGCGGGGGTGTTATTTCCTCGGGGGTCGGGACATGGCAGACTGTAAACTCATTAAAGGGAAAGCTTCTGCCTCTGTCAATCCCTTGACCGGGAGCTAGCTTGACTTTCCACCTAAAGAGACTTATAGGCACGGCAGTTCGGATTAGATCCTACTAGCTTTGACTGAGTGCCTACTGTGTGACAGGTGCTCTCCCATGCTTTAATGAGGTGGATTAACGTGAATATTGAATAACTGGGCATGAATCATAGAAGGGCCTTTAGGTAGAATATAGTGGTTCTCAAAGTGTGGTCCTTGGACTGGCAATATCAATGTCACCTGTGAGCTTGTTAGAAATGCAAATTCTCAGTCCCATCCCATAGACACTGAATCAGAAACTCGAAGAGTGGGCCCAACAATCTGTTTTAACAAGGCTTCCGTGTGATGTTGATACTCATTCAAGGTTGGGGACCACTGCTCTAACCCAGTGATCTTTCAAATGGGCTCCGGGCTGCCGAGGGAAACCTCTGGGGAGGGGAAGGAGGCCAAGAGCAACTCCATTTTTCATCTGCCTTACATGTTGAGCTGTCACATTAGATTTTGGTTAAAGTGCTCCAAACCGCAGACGTTGGAAAACCATGCCTCTAGTCTAACCAGCTTCCTTCTCCACTCTACCCAGGCTGCCTCATGTACAGATGGGAACACTGAGGCCCACAGAGGGGAGGGCTCTGGCAGGCAGGGAGGGGATTAGCACCCAGGCCCTCTAACTTCCAACCCAGGGTGCTTTGTGGTATCTCAGACTGCCCCCTCATGAGAGAGGAAACAGGAAGACAGGCCTAGGAGCCGTCTTTGGGTAAGATCCTGGGGCTGTCTGCTTCTCTTTCTAGTTATGCCCGGAAAGGCCAGAGCCTTCTGGGGTTCTTGGAGGAAGCCTTTCCGGTTCCTCTCTCCTGTGGCCCAGGGCTTGCATTCCTAGACCAACCTCCCAGCCAGCCTGACTCATCCCTTGATCGCATTCATCTCAAAGTAGAACACCATGGGGGGTCTGTCTGGGCTTCCAGCTTCTCCCCCTATTCCCCAGTCCGACCTCAGGCCCACCTGATGGCTGAGTCTCTGCCTGTCTGTATTCCTCTGCCCTCAGTTCCCTGCTCACTCAATCCAGGCAATGCTCAGTCATTGATCTCATCCTATGAACTAGGGTCACTATGATCCTCTCCTGTGGAGTGGTGAGGGGGAGAGAATCATTGCATCCTATACCATGTCTCTAACATCACCGGGTCTCTCATCCTACTGGGCACCTCACAGGGCTTGGTAAGCGGGCAGGAGGATGTCAGCGGGGGCAGAGTGTGCCCTACCTGCTGCTGATTCTGTCCAAGGCTCAAAGACCCAGCTGGCAGGACTTCCCCACTGCTGCCTGTCCCTTTTCAAATGTTGGCCATTGCCTTTGACTTTGGCCTTGAGGCTCTGCCAGCCCCTGATGGCCATCTTCCCCCAGGGCAAGAGTACTTACTACAGCCATCTCTGCAGTGGAGGGGAGAATGCAGTGGCGTCTCTAGGTGCCCACTGAGGACACCACCGATGCTGGGGCAGGAGTGTCAAGCTGCTGTGCCTACGTGAACAAAGTCAAGGCAACTGCAGAATGGTGTGTGAGTCAGCTGCTTGGCTCTTCCCTTTGTGTGTGTGTGTGTGTGTGTGTGTGTGTGTGTGTGTGTGTGTGTGTCTGTGTGTGTGCGTGTGTGTTTGTGGTGAGGAAGGTAGATTCTGGATGAGTGAAAGACTAAAAACAAATTGGAAACACCACCACGAAAAGACTAACATTTTCAGGCCAGCTCATCCCCTTGCAAAAGAGCATTTGAAACCCTAGCCAGGCCTGCCCCTTTCCGACCTCTTGTTCTCTGTGGACTGGCTTGTGGCAAGAATTTCACAGCTGATGGAAGCCGACAGTGTTGGGGAAAGAGCAAAAGTGCTCTGGAGTCAGATGGATGATTGGAATCCGGGCAACGGACTCACTTCCTTGAACCTTCGTTTCCTCAGCTCTAAAAAGGAATATTAGCTTGAACCTTATGAAAGTGCTATTTGGGGGTCAAAAAAGAATAGTGCCAATTTCATAGGGTTCTACCCAATAGCATCTTCCTCCCAGAGTTATTGTGCAGATTAAGTGAATTAATACACAAAAGTGTTTAACCCAACACCTGACACATAGTGCCGGATAAAGGATAGTGATGATAATGGTGATGACAGTGGGTATCTAACACTCACTGCTGGCTGCAGAATGAGCCCCATCCCTGGCCATCTCACAAATCCAGGCCCTAGATGGGCCAAAAGACTTCAGTGGTGTAATCTGTGGAGTTTAAATGTACCCTTGACCAAATACCGCTGATCTGGCCTGTCCCAGCTCTTAAGATTTTTTTTTTTTTTGCTTGTAGGTCACTCTATGATGAAATCACTCTCCAATGAAGGCTTGCATTAAAAAGTCCCAAAAGGGAAACAGATTCATTCATTGATTCATTCATTCAACAGCTTTTATCAAGAGCCCATTATGTTACCAAGCACTGTACTAGGTGCTAGGTTGAAAAAGATATGGTCCCTTCCCCAGAGGAATTAGCAATTTGGAATGGGAGAAAACCCCCAGACAAGTACAAACAGCCCACTTTTGACAAGTGTCATAGACATAAAAAGTATGTCCCAAGACTTGTGGGGTCACCAAAAAGGGATCATCCTTCCTTTATCCATCTTAAGTCTGGTGCTTGGGGAAGGTTACATAGAAAAAGTGACATTTCAGATGAACTTGGAATGATGTGCAGAAATTCCTTGTGTGGAGAAAGTGCAGATTCAAGCGGGGAAAACTGAATACATAGAGGCACGAACTTGCAAAGGAGTGTGGGCATTTCTAGAGATTGATTCTAAAGTCAATGTGTCTGGAGCATGGACTGAGGAAAGGAGTATCAGGAACCGAGGGTGAAGAGGTAGTTCGGGGCGGGGCTGGACGACACATCCTGGACACAGTTCTGTAGGCAATTGAGAACCAACAGATAAAGATTTCCCAGTGTTCAGACAGAAGGTGACTTGATTTTGTCTGGAATGGGGCCTGGGAATCTGAAATACAGGGTTTTCTTTTATTTACTTTTTTAATGAAATGGGGTCTTACTATGTTGCCCAGGCTGGAGTACAGTAGCTATTCACAGGTGTGATCATAGCATATTGCAGCCTCAAATTCCTGGACTCAAGTGATCCTCCTGCCTTAGCCTCTTGAAGAGCTGAGGCTACAGGGTTTTCTTTATTGTTAGTCATTGTTCTCTACTATATTGAGATAGCATTCATGTGCAACCCAGAATTTATGTATAAAAATTGCGTATTTATTCTAACATGTTTAAACTTCAGTCACCTTCAAAGTATTCTCCGTTTGATGCAATACATCTATCGAGATGCTTTTCCACTGCTCAAAACAGTTTTTGAACTCATCCATTTTGATGCCTTTCGGTGCTTCTGCTATTTTTTGTTTCACCTCTTCCACATCGGCAAAACATTTCCCTCTGAGGACTTTTTGCATCGGGGAAACAAAACAAAACAAAAAAGTCGCTTGGGGCAAGATCAGGTGAATAGAGAGGGTAGGGCACAGGGGTCATATCATTTTTAGTGAAAAACTGCTGAACACTCAGCAAGTGTGGGCAAGTGCGCTGTCATGGTGGAAGAACCAGTCACCTGTTTGCCACAATCTGGGATGTTTCTTCTGCAAATTGTGATACAACTTTCTCAAAACCTCCAGATAAAAACTTTGGTTGACCACTTGACCAGAGGAACAAATTCCGAGTGTACAACAAGGGGCCCACTCTCCAAAAGATAATTCTGGTTGGCTTTGGGTCCCCCTAGTAAAATGCACTTATTATAAGTGTATAGTTCAGTGAGTTTTGGTAAATGTGTTTACCCATGTAACCAGTTCCGCCTTAGACCAGGAAAGATTGGGTTCCTGTCCCATGCCCTGCATCTCAGGAGTACTCCCCTGCACCTTTCAGCACTTTCCTTAAAGCAAATTTGAGACTGACTGGGGCCATTGTTATCATCAGGGTGGGCTGTCCTTAGCCCAGAGCAGGTCCTACGCAGGCATAGGGCCTGGTCCATGTTTCTCCCCTTCAAAGCACTGTTTGAACCTGTAGATCTGCCCCGCTATGCTTGAGGCCCACCAGATGTCCCATGGAACTCCAGGATTCCTACCTATGGGATTATCTATGGGACTCATGCTTGGGACTCAGTTCCAAGAGGACAGCATGGCAAGTAGATTGCTCCAGTAGCCAGAGCAATATATCTTTGACAGAATTGCATGAAATTGGGCCACCAGAATGGTACTGACACACTGATTTTGGATTAGAATAGAATAGTTGTACCTATTCTAGAATTCCAAATAAACGGAATCATACAGTATCTAGCCTTTGTGCCTGGCTTCTTCAATTAGCATAATGCTTTTGAGATTCTCTATGTTGTAACATGTATCAGTAGTTTGTTCCATTTTATTGCTGAATATCCATTGTATTAATATGCCATTGTAAGAGGAGGGACCCAAAAAACCCGGAGTTATCTTTTGTAGCGTAGGCCCCTTGTAGTGCAGGCTTCCCCTCTTAGGTTAGTGTTCTAGGAACCCATCAGCACTAGCGTTGTTGTGAGAGGCTGCATTCTGCTTCACTGAATTGTTGTGGAGATTCTTTCAACGCATTTGCCCATTTCATGATGGGTGATTTACATGAACAACGTGCCTAAACTGCACTGAGTGTTCAACAGTTTTTGACAAAAAACAGTATGACCCCCCATGACCCATTCTCCCTATTCACCCAATTTTGCCCTGAGTGACTTTTTTTTTGTTTCCCCAGATGAAAAAAGCCCTCAGAGGGATATGTTTTGCCAACGTAGAAAAGGTAAAACAAAAAACAGCAGAAGCACTACAAAGCATCAAAATGGACAAGTTCAAAAACTGGTTTAAGCAGTGGAAAAAGCATCTTGATAAGTGTATTGCATCAAATGGAGAGTACTATGAAAGTGGCTGAAGGTTAAACATGTAAGAGTAAATATACAGTTTTTAATAAATAAATTTTGGGGTTTTGGGGTCCCCCCATATGTATTATATATTGATCAAAATTATAATGTATGTTGATATACCGTTGTATTGGTATACCACTGATCCAGTCTATGGATATACTATAATTTGCTTATCCATTCACCCATTGCTAGACACCTGGGCTGTTTCTAGTTTGGGTTTTTCGTAAATAAAGCTTCTGGCTGGACACAGTGGCTCACACCTTTAGTCCCAGTGCTTTGGGAGGCTGAGGCAGAAGGATTGTTTGAGGCCGGTAGTTCAAGCCCTGCCTGGGCAACATAGTGAGACTTTGTCTCTACAAAAAAAATTTTTTTTTTTTTGGGAGAGTAAAATCTAAAAATTTATTTGTCAAAATAAACAGTGTATACATCTTAGTGAATCACTACAGTGAACATTTAAAAAAATTTTTTTAAAAGTTGCTATGGACATTCTTTTATAAGGCTGATTGTGGACATATGTTTTTATTTTTCTTGATATGATAAATATACTAGGAATGGTTATAGTAATTTCAAAGTAAGCATTAGAGTGGAATTACTTGGCCAAAGCATTGGCTTGTGTTTAATTATGTGAGACCAGACTAATTTTCACAATGGTTGTACCATTTTTTGTGCCAACCAGCAATGCAAGAGAGTTTTCATGGCCAGGCTCAGTGGCTCAGTCTGTAATCCTGCGCCTTGGGAGGCCGAGGTGAGTGAATTGCCTGAGCCTGTGGGTTTGAGACTCGCCTGGGCAACTTGGTGAGACCTCATCTCTACAATAAATCAAAAAATTAGCCGGGCGTGGTAGCGCGTGCCTGTAGTTCCGGCTACTCGGAAGGCTGAGGCGGAAGGATCGTCGGAGCCCAGCGGGTCGAGGCTGCGGTGGCCGGGAGCGGCCGCTGCACTCCAGTCTGGGTGACAGAGTGAGACTCCGACTCAAAAGAAAAAAAAAAAAAGAGAGTTTTCATTGCATTATATCCACTTAGTATTGTTATTTTACAAAATTTTAAGCCATTTTAGTGAATGTGTACTAGTATCTCATGGTGGCTTTAATTTGTATTTCACCAATGACTAATTATGTTGAAACTCTTTCGATGTGTTTATTGGCCATTTGTACGTCTGCCTTAGTAAAGTGTTAGTTCAAATCCTTGTCCATTTTTTGGATATAATTTACAGACAATACAACACGCCCATTATAAGTATACAATTCAATGAGTTTCAACAAATAAATACAACTGTGTAACCAATACTGCCTTGGTAGAAGTTTATAACTTTTACTGATATTTTCAAAGCACTGGCATTTGGCTTCATTGATTTTTTTCTATTTGTTTGCTAGTTCATTGACTTCTGCTCTTATCTTTATTATTTCCTTTCTTCTGCTTACTTTGGGCTTCAGTTTTTTTTCTAGTTTATTAAATTTGAAGCTGTTAAATTAAGTTTAGCCTAAAACTGCCTCCTTACATATTTTAAATTTGCCCTAAAGATTTTTCCGTACACGGTGAACTGTAACCTAACTGGGTGTGTAAACAAGCTATAACTTACTCTTGCACCAATCACAGAGTTTCAGTTTCAGTCAATCACAGGCAGTCAGCTGTTCAAAGCATGTTCAAATAAGGCAAACACTGAGCTGTAACCAATCTGGCCATTTCTGTACCTCACTTCTGTTACATCACTTACAATTTTCTGTCCATAAAGTTTCCCTGCCCATGCAGTGGTTCCGGAGTCACAGTAAACCTACTCGGGTTCAGGAGGCGACCTGATTTTCAAACCATTCATTGCTCAATTAAACTCCGTTAAATTTAATTTGTCTAAAATTTTTATTTTAACAAAGTTGAAGTCATTGATCTGAGACCTTTCTTCATTTCTAACATAGGTATTGAGTGTTATAAATGTCCCCCTAAGCACTGTTTTCATGGCATCCCACAAATTTTTATATGTTGTTTTTCTTTTCATTCATTTAAAAATACTTTTCCAGGATTGGCAGTAGTGGGAAACTACCGGGAGGGGGACAGGGAAGCGGGATTGGCAGTAGTGGGAACCTGCCTGGGGAAGAGGGGCACACGTTATCAACAAGGGTACCTGTATAATGATCATTTGTATACCTAACCCTGAATTGTATCCCACATCTTTGAAATAAAAAAATTAAAAGTTAAAAAAATAAGGAAAAAATAAAAATACTTTTCCAAATGCCTTTGATGTATTCTTTGCTGCATTAATTATTTAGAAGGGTGTCTTTAATTTCCAGATATTTAAGGATTTTTCTAGATATCTTTTTTGGTTTTGATTTCTAATTTAATTCTGTTGAGATTAGAGGACATACTCTGCATGATTTCAGCACTTTAAAAAATTTATTGAGACTTGTTTGATGGCCCAGCATATGGTCTATCCTGGAGAATGTTCCATGTGCAGTTGAGAAAGATGTGTATTCTGCAAATGTTGGGTGCAGTGTTGTGTTTATGTCAGTTATGTCAAGTTGATTGATGGTATTGATTAAGTCTTCTATACCCCTTACTAATTTTTCTGTTTACTTGTCTGATCAGTTCCTGACAAAGAACTGTTAAACTCTCCAACTATAATTTTAAATTTGTCTATTTCTTATTTCAATTCTGTCAGTTTTGTCTTCATGTATTTTGAAGCTTGTTATTGAGTATATGCATATTTAAGATTGTTATATTGTCCTGATGAAGTGACCCTTTTAGCATTATAAATGTCTTTACTCCTGGTAATAGTCTATGTCTTAAAGCTTACTTTGAAACTAATGTGGACACTCCTGGTGTATATTTATTATCTTAGCTGTAACCTATCTGTCTGTGTCTTTGTCTCTGTGATGTCCTTGAGTATATATCTGTGTCTTTATGTGTAAAAGATATTTCTTAAAGACAGTAAAAAGTTGAGTTCAATTTTCTTTTTAATATGGTAGGATAATCTCTAACTTTTAATTGTACTGCTTGGAGTCCATTCACATTTAACGTAGTTATTGATAGTTGACTTTAGGTCATCCATTTCTTTATTTGTTTTCTATTCTTCCCTTCTATTTTTGTCATCTTTTTCTGCCCTCTTTTATATTGAGTATTTCCTTAAAAAATCTTTTGTTTCAAAATAATGTTAGATTTACAGAAGAATTGCAAAGATAATACAGAGTTTCCAGACATCTTCCATCCATCTTTCTCTAATGTCAATACTTTACATAAGCATAATATATTTCTCAAACAGAAGAAACTAACATTGGTACAATACTATTAACTATACTATAGACTTCATTTGGATTTCCCCAGTTTTCCCATTCATGCCTCTTTCTGATCCAGGATCCCATCCAGGATACCACATTTCAATTAGTCATCATATCTCCTTAGGTTCCTCCTGGCTGTGACAGTTTCTCAGATTTTTCTATTTTGTGATGACCTGGACAGTTTTGAGGTACACTGGTCAAGTATCCTGTAGAATGTCTCTCAGTTTGGATTTGTGTGGTATTTTCTTTTGATTGGTCTGTGGTTATGGATTTTTGGAAAAAAATACCACTGAGGTGATGCACCTTTGTCATCCCATCAACATGGTATTAACATGACTTACTGGAGATATAAACTTTGACCAATTGGGTAAGGTGGTATCCACCAGATTTCTTCACTATAGCTACTGCCTTTTCCTTTTGAAATTATATTTATTATAGTCAAGTCACTAAATTCAGCTCACAGGGAATCTCTCTACCTCCTGGAGGGATGAGTATTAAGGAATAACTGAAATATTTTAATCTTCTACTTTATTCCTACCATTAGCCTGTTAACTCTAACTTTTTGTTCCTTGCAGTTGCTTTAGGATTTAAGGCAGGCGTTTTTAACTTATCACAATCTATCTTCAGATACTATTATATGATTTCATGTACAAGTAAGAAACTTACAATAGCATACATTTGTATCTCCCATCCTTTGTACTATTGTAATAATTTTTGCCCCACATATATTATAAGCACAAAGTATATTGTTATTATTTTAAGTTATTTACTTTTTTGAAATAATTTACTGAAGCAAAATTCATAGAACATAAAATTAACCATTTTAAAGTGAAACATTCACTGGCATTTACCAGTCAATTGTCTTTTAAAGAAAAGTTTTAAAATGCAGAAAAGCAAGTCTTTTCATATTTACCCACATGTTTGCCACTTGGGGCACTCATCATTCCTTTCTGTGTTTCCAACTAGTATCATTTCCTTCAATCTGAAGAGCTTCCTTTGACATTTCTTCCTTTAACATTTCTGAGTATCTGGGACTACAGGCACATGGCACCATGCCCAGCTAATTTTTTTTTTTTTTTTAAGAAATAAGGTTTCACTATGTTGCCCAGGTCTCGAACTCCTGGGCTCAAGCAATCTGCCCAGCTTGGGGCCTTCCAAAGTACTGGCCTTTCACTGTGCCTGGCCTGAATAAAGATGTCATTCCATTATCTTCTGGTTTACAGTGTTTTGGTTGAGAAGTGTGTGGTTGAGAAGTTTGTTCTCCTGTTCTCCTGTAAATAATGTGTCTTCTTTTTCCCCCAGGGTTGTTTTTGACATTTTCTTTTACCAGTGGTTTTCAGAAGTTTGCTTATGCTATGGTTTGATTTGATTTTCTTCATTTTTATCCTTCTTGAGGTTTGTTGAGTTTCTTGAATCTATACTTTATAGAGTTTTCATCAGATTCGCCATTTTTTCAGCCATTATTTACTCAAATAACTCAAATGTTTTTCTGCTTTCAACACCTCCTGGAACTCTTATTAAACATATATTAGCAGGCATGGTGGCTCACACCTGTAATACCAGCACTTTGGGAGGTGAAGGTAAGAGGATTACTTAAGCCCAGGTGCTCAAGATCTGCCTGGGCAACTTGGCAAGACCTTGTCTTTAAAATAAATCCAAAAAGTAGCTGGGTGTGGTGGTACATGCCTGTAGTTCCAGCTACTTGGAAGACTAAGGTGGAAGGATCACCTGAACCCAGCAAGTCAAGGCTGCGGTGGCCATGAGCATGCCACTGCACTCCATCCAGTCTGTGTGACAGAGTAAGACTGCTACTCAAAAACAAACAAACAGAAACCCATATATTAGACTGTGCAATGTTGAACCACAGATCACTGAGGCTCTGTGAATAATTTTTTAATAACAGCTTTGTTGACATAAAATTAGCATACCACACAATTGATCAATTTAAAGATTGCAATTCAATGGCTTTTAGAATATTCATAGATATGTGCAACCATCACCAGAGTTAATTTTAGAACATTTTATTACCAACAAAAATCCCCTATCCCTCAGACTTGCCTAGCCCTAAGGAATCACTAATCTACTTTCTGCCTCTATGGTTTTGTTTAGATTGGATAAATGGAATCATATAAATTGTGGTCTTTTGTGGATGGCTTCTTTCACTTCATTCCTTTTCATGGACAAATCATATTCCATTGGACGAATATGCTGTACCTTGCTTACTCATTCACTCTGTTTACATTTTTTTTTTTTTTTGAGTTGGAGTCTCACTCAGTCGCCCAGACTGGAGTGCAGTGGCCGCTCCCGGCCACCGCAGCCTCAACCTGCTGGGCTCCGGCAATCCTTCCGCCTCAGCCTTCCAAGTAGCCGGAATTACAGGCATGTGCTACCACGCCCGGCTGATTTTTTTGATTTATTGTAGAGATGAGGTCTCGCTGCCCAGGCGAGTCTCGAACCCGCGGGCACAGGCAATCCACTCACCTCAGTCTCCCAAAGGCGCAGGATTACAGGCTGAGCCACCGAGCCCGGCTTCACTCTGTTTACTTTTTATCAGCCTTTATTTTCCCTCTGTGCTTCATTTTGGGTGGTTTCCATTGCTATTTCTTCTCATTCACTGTTCTTCCGCAGTGTCTAACCTGCTATTATGCTCATCTGGTAAACTTTTATTGCAAATATTGTATTTTTTACCTCTGATAATTCTACTTAGCTATTTTTAATGTACATTAAAAATTTTGTTCCTCGCTCTATTCATGTTTCCCTGTAAATCCTTGAGCATATTTATAACAGCTGTTTAGAAGTCCTTGTTTGTCAATTCTATCATCTCTGCCATTTCTGGCTCTGTTTCTATTGACAGATGTTTTTCATGGCTATGGAAGTGGCATGGTTTTTCTGTTTCCTTATATGTCTAGTAATTTTTTATTGGATCCTAGACATTGTAGATATTTTATTGTTGAGTGTCTAGATTTTGTGTCTTCCTTTAAGAAGTTTTGAACTTTGTTTTGCAAGGCAGTTAAGTTACTTGCACATCAGTTTAAGCCTCCCAAGGCTTTTTTAAAGGTTGATTAGAAAAGGTCCACAGTAGCATTTGTTCTAGGATTGGTTAATCTCTGCTATTAAGGTGTGACTCCTCTTAAGGCCTTGACTGAAAGCCCTGGATTTTCCACACGATTTCTCTACTCTGACTGGTGGGAAAACATGTTTTCCAAACTTGTGAGAACTCTGGGAATTTCAGCTTATTACTTTTTAGTAGTTCTTGCCTGGATTTGAGGTGTGTCACCGACGTATGTGTAGCCTAGAGTTCAGCAATTCAATAAAGAGGAACCCTATGCAGATAACCGGAACTCTTTTTTTCTGTATTGCTTCTTCCTTCCTTCCTTCCTTCCTTCCTTCCTTCCTTCCTTCCTTCCTTCCTTCCTTCCTGACTCTGACCTGAAAATTCTAGCCACCTTAGTCCCCCAAACTTCAATATTTTTCTCATTAACTCATGGAGACTGCTATGCTTTTCTGGGGTTTCCCCTTCCCACACCATGTTCCAGAAAGCGCCTCCAGGCAGACACTAAAGGGCCATAATAGACCTCGCCCCATTTTGTTTCCCTTCTCTCATGGGCAAAGTCCTGCAATACCTATTGTCTGATGTCTAAAACTAACTATTTCTTGCATTTTAGTCAGTTGGTAGCAGATGTTGCAGTAGAGGCTTTTAAGCAGGGGACAGACATGATCATATTTGTTTTGAAGGAAAAGCTGGTGACCATCTGGTGTTCTCTCAGATGGACAAGAGGTAACTACTGAGGTAGAATGGCAAATAGGATGTTACTTAAGCTGTCTATGAATGAGTAGATGGTGGTCTTCACTAAAGGAGTGGCAGTGGGACTGGAGAGATGTGAAAACATTTGAGAACTATGTAGGAGGTGGGATTGACAAAACTTGCTGATAGATTGGATGTGGGTGGTGGTAAAGCAAAGGGCAGAGTTCAGGATGTCCCCCAATTTTCTGCTTTGGATGACTAGAAGGTTGGTAGTGCCATTTGCTGAGATGGAGAAGACTGGAAAAAAAGATTATTTTTTGGAGAAGTGTGTTCATTTAGTGACTGAGTAGAGCGGAGATGGTAAGGTCAGTTGTGAACATGTGGACTTTGAGCTGCCTGTGAGCCAGCCAAGTGGAGAGGACAGCTGGTTATGCAGGTCTGGGGTTCAGAGGAATGGTGGGGCTGGAGAAATACATATGGACTTTATGGTGTACAAATGGTAATGGAGGCCATGGGCTGGGTGAGACTATCCAGAGAGAAGGTGTCCAGAGAGAGGAGAAAGTAACCCAGAACAGAGTGAATGCCCTCATTTATTAGCAGAGAGTTGGATGCCAAGAGAATGGGCCAAAGTATAGCAAAGTCATGATGGGGAGAAAATAGGACAGAGTGGGAGCCCTGCTGGTTCTCATCCATGGAGAATAGGCCCTGAGAGGGATTGAGGTGGAGGTACAGGCTCCGGGTGGGAGTTGGTGGTGTTAGAAGAGAAGCCATAAGGCACCAGGGTACGCTCTGCTGACTTCACTGTTCTCTTGGCTCTTGTCCCGCCCTCTATGTCTCACCTCCAGCCACAACCACCAACACTACTAAAAAGGAAAGGGAAAATAAGGCGAAACAAAGGCCTAATAGAAATGGAAATAGTTTCTAAACCCCAAAGTAGGAGAAAACCTCAACTGGTATTTTGGAGGCGACAGCAGCAGTGGCCACTCTGTCTCCGGTGGCTGGCATTGTCAACTTGGCCCTGTGCCCTGCAGCTGGGCCCTGAGGGCTGGCCCCACTCCAATCAGCTCATACATCTTTACCCCCACCTCTGGTACTGGGGACCATGCCAGGGCCTCCCCAAGCAGCCAACCATGTGGGCAGACCCAGGGAACAGAGTAGGAGGATCCTGGAGCAACGAGGCTACACAAGAAAAGGCAGGATGGGGATAGCTCTGTGTAGTGGTGGTAGGGAGGTCTGAAGCCCAGGCCTGGGTACCACCCTCAGTGGCTTACCTGACTATTCTTGCCTAAGCGCTCTCCTGCTTCTCAGAACTAATGAATAAGCAACGGTGTCACCACCCAGGTCTGACTTGAATTCATTCTCTGTGGGCTGCCGTTTTCCAAATAGATTCTATCTATCTCTCCAGTGGGCTGGGAGATCTCCAAGGCCAGCAACCAGCAGCAATTGCTTTTTGCTTGACTTCTTTACAGCACACCGGTGTTACTGTCATTTGCCTACAGTCATCAGTTTTACTATCAACTCATATACGTGGCATGCAGACTGACTTTTGATGTACTGAAGTTCCCCTTAATTGTGAGGCCCCTGGGGCACGTACAACAGGATCTACTTCTCCCAGTTTAATTTGCACTCAACTTCTCAAGGACACAGCTCTTGGGTGAAGTGAAGCATACTTTGGTTTCTTTTTTGAATTAAAATGAATACATATTTGGATGTGTTGGTGGAGAGTTTTACAAGACTTCTACTTGAGGGAAATGGAGGTCCCTGAGTTGAGGAGAGAGTTGGCTCTTCTCAGCAGGATGAGAGCCATGCGAGGCTGGGACCCTTTCTAGGCCATGGGGAAAGAGCCCATGCTCAGCCCCTCTCACAGTCCTGGGAAGCTGATGCTGTCTTGCAGGTGGGTAGTGGTCCTTTGGCACTGCAGGGGGCTTACGTGTCCACTCGACTGTTCATCCTGATCCACGGGATCTTTGCTTGCAGGTCAGTTTGTGTCCTCTGAGAAGCATTCAGATGGAGTTAAATGTGCAGGATGCTTATGGGGGAGAAACCTGTGAAGGATTCAGGGGTGGAAGCAGGGAGAACCTTCAGACCATGGTGCAGGACTGACACCTGAGCACGGGGAGGGCAGGGGAGGAGGCTGGATCAGAAGGAGTCTCGGGCTGCAGTGCAGTTCTGAGACAGTCTAGCCAGATTGCCAGGAGATTCCCCAGCAAGGGTTGCCTGTTGGCGGAGTCTCATGTCAGGCAGAGCGGGCTGGGACTAGTCTCCCTGCCAGGCTTAGTCATTGACTGGGAGTAGCCTACAGTGACACCACCATACATGCAACAGTGTAGCAGCTGCAGTTGTTAGTTGACTCTGCTCCCTGCAGAAGGTTCCTGAAAGGGAGGTCTGAGCAGTGCAATTCCATGGCCACCTCGCCATCCCTGCAGCTCCTGAGATCTCTCTACCTTGCCACCCTGCCTGGGGCCAGTCCTCTGGTGTTTTTGTACTCAAGGCAATGTTTCACGCCTTCCAGCTGAAGCCCAGGCCAGACAGTCTCCGGGGCCTCCTCAAACTCCACAGTCCCTGGCTCCCAGAGACCTGCCTTGCTAGAGTGGTTCCCTTGGGGCATGCAGGTTGTTGAGACAGCTTGAGAGGAGCTGTGGGCTTTGTTTCACCCACTGTTTAGTTGGTCCATGCAGGTGGTGATGTTGATAATAGCACCCCTCCCCCCCAAAAAAGGATGCTGCTGCTTCTCTTCCTGGTATGCTCTCTCTGCTCTGAGACTGACCTGGAAACTACTTCCTCTTCCCCTTGACCTTCAAGGAAACAGCAGTGTGGTTCCCTGTGGATGGTAGATGAACGGCTCCCTGTAAGCTATTAGCCAACCTTGCAGATTGTGGTAGGAACGGGCAGGGAGATGGGTATTGGATAGTTGACCAGGGCCCTTGGCACCACCTCTAGCCAGGATTCTGGGAGAAAACATTTCCTCTGGAAAGGTGGCCACAACACTGGCTGAGCTGTTAGCTCCTCCTGGCCAAGGACTAGCTGTGCTGTGGTATTGTGTCTCTAGGACCTAGTCTAAAGCCTGGGAAACAGTGAGTGTGCAATACCTGATGGTTGAACAAGTGCCTTCTCTTGGCTTCTCCTCCTTGAACTTCCCATTGCCCTCCATTAAAATGTCAGGTTCATGAGGGTTGGAACTTTGAGTTGGCACTGCAGTGTCCTAGCTCGGAGCCTGGCACATAGTAGGCACCAAAGATTTGTTGGAGGAACGGATAAATAAGTGTTCACTGGGTGCAAAAGCCCCGTTCACAGGATCACGAGAAGGTGGGAAGGGTAGGCCCTCCCCGTGAGAAATCCCAGCCTGATGGGGGGGCACAGACCCTTAGACAGCAGATGGGGCACTAGGATATACTCTGTGAAGTAGCTAGACATAAGGACCCATTTAAAAGAAAGCCACAAGCAAGAACATAGCTGGCTGCAGCTGGCCGGAGAAGGCCTTTGCATTGAGGGGAGCATTGGAATGACAGAGGTGACAAGAACTGGCCACACATTTCCTTTCTAGGCTTCCTATTTATGAGGAACATGTGTTTTGAACCAGAACTCTGGACACAAGGCGTGACCCAGGCACTTGATGTGAGAAATCTGACAGGACACTTCCTATTATCAGGCAGAACTGCGCACGGTAAGACATGGTGCAGATGGAGGCCAGTCTCTCTGCTGGGATCTAGGCCAAGTTTCTAGGCAGTGGGTCGTACTAGCGGGTCTTACCAGTCTTGCTGGAGGTTGGCATAACTCAAGGGCATCGAGGAGGGAGAAAGACCTGCTGCTCAAACACTTCTTGAACCTATGAGGGTGCAGCAACCTGCTCCCTGCACCCAGCCCAGCTAGATGCCCCCGTGGGCTCCTCCTCACCATGGCATCAGGCCCCTCCATGTCCCTTAGTCTTGATCTAACAAGAGAGAACATCTGATCCATTTGTGGATTGCCCAGAGATTCCTAGATGTTGTCACTGCCAGCTTGAGACAGCGAGTGCCTAGAGGGCAGGGCCAAGGGTCTGCCATTCCTTGAGGAAGTCTATTCTGTGCAATTTCAGATCCAGTGAGTGCTCATGATTGAGATGAAAGGAACCAACAAACCAGTGGCATTCCCGTGAGATGTCTTTTGACTGTCTTCCCTACAGTGGAGATGAGTTTGGCCTGAGCCTTTCACCCTTCATGTGAAGCAAGCAGAGTAGGGTTGGGGGCTTAGGCTGAGGCCAAGGTTAGGATTCAATTAGGGCTTAGGCCATGGCTAGGTCTAAAACGAAGGAAAGTAGTCCACATTGGAATCCACCGTGTTGGCCCTCACGGGGCTACAACAACCAAAGATAGTCAGCCTAGGCATTTATATATTGTATCACACATGATACAGTAGGACTTATTTGATAAATATTTGAGGAAAAGCTCAAAATTTAAAATTTTAGTTCTAGTTAAGGGTATGGCATCTCCATTCATGCAGGAGTTATGGTTGGGGTGAGAGATTCAATCCTGATTGGCCATTAACATGGCGATCCCTCTTCTTTTAGTAACAGAGGCTGGGCAGGGAGCAGTGTTCGGAGGGGCCAGTTATTTTCCAGCTGAGGAGAGACTGGGTTGGTTCCAAGGAGGGCCCCAAGGAGGGCAGGCTCTGAGGAGAAGGGAGGCAGAAGGACACATGGTAAAGGTTGCAGCAGCACCAGGAGCCATTGGTTTCCTCCTCGTCGTCTTCCTCTTAGCTGAGGCCATGTGCTAAGAACTATGCTTAGTGCTTCACAAGCATTATCTTATTTTGTCCTCAGAACACCTTATGAGGAAGGTCTAGCCCATCTCACAGATGAAGACACTGAATCCGAAGAAAGTTAAATAACTAGTGTAAAATTTCAGAACAGGCTAGAAGTTGGACCCGGGTCTGTCTGACTTTATCACTGTCATCTTTTAGTGACTAGTTTTTCCTGGGCTTGCTGCAAGGGCTCCCTTGGGTGAGGACCAGAGGCCTTGGTACCTCCGACACAAAACTGTCCCAACCATGACTCATCCGTAACACCCTTTCTGTTCAGTGCACCTACACCTCTGTTCCCCCTGGAAGTCCTTGATCTTGCTGGGCCTTCTTGGAATTCCTCCAGGCCTATGTGGGCAGAAGCCTGCTCCCTGGTCCATGTGCTGACTCTACAGACTCATCCCCAAATGAATAGGCCAGTGCCACCCACCCCAAGCCCCTGCCACATCCTGCCCCTCTGTCTCCCTTAGCCCCACTGCTCCCCGCAGCCCTCCCTCCTCCTGCTAACTGTGGGGAGAACTTGGCAGCATACTCATGATGTTAGCTGGCCCGTGTCCAGGCTGAATTTTACATGACTATTTACTCGCCATATTTCTAACCGCCTGGGCCCTCTAGAGACTCCATCTCAGTCTTGGCTGATTCTGAATAGTCCAGCTTTAGTGTCTCTATGGATTTTATTAGTGTGCTGTTTACTGGCATCTTACAAAGTTTTAAATGAAGCTGATGCTGGAAACCGAGCCCAGGGTTGGTCACTTGGGTTGGTCAGAGCTTGATGTTAATGAAGCTGAGCATGTGGACCCAGGCCATGTTGGGCCCAGTGAGCTGAGCTGGATTGGCAGCCACAGACTGAGCCTGAATCTTATGCACAAGCTGACTCGGGGGTGGCAGTGGGCATAGAATGTCATACTCATAAATAAGGACACTGGCTTAGAGTGTGTCTCAGGTATCCACTCTCTCACTCACCTGCCTGCCATCCCTATCACAGGCCTTATCTCAGACCTAGGCCTTCCGTGTTAGAAAGATGAATAGACGTGGTGTGCACAGATGGCTGGTTCCAACCCCTAACCCTACCTTTGCACTGGCCTCTGGCTCTGACCACAGTGTGACGGTGTCTCATGGAGGGGGAGAGGCAGTCTTTACCACCAGGCCTCCACTGGGGCCCTCTCCTCAGCTCCTTCTCCTTATTCCAGCCGAACTGGCCCCAACTGGGTCTTGGAAGAACACAGATGGCCAACATCTCAATGGTTTCTCTGGTTGGGAAGGGTCACATTTGCCTCAATTCCAAGACAGCACAGAAAACCAGGACCAAAACATAGAGCTTGTGTTGTCCTCTGTGCTCCAGTATGTTGCCCCAGATCTCTTTGTTCCACGGGTGGAAATGGCATGACGGGCACTGAATTGTCACATGCTATTTCCTGGGCCCTATGTGCCAATTTACGAAGCTCATAAGGGTGAAGCCTGTGGCTGGAAAACAGTGGAAATTAGATTGACTGGCCAAGGGTCAAGTCCATACTGTTGCCCTCATTAGCCCGGAGTCCTTCCCAAATCAATCAAAGGGACCCTGAGTTCTGGGCTCTATCTCTCTCTATTATCTATCTACCTGTCTCTATCTGTCTGTCTATCATCTATCTACCTCTATCTATCTATCTATCTATCTATCTATCTATCTATCTATCTATCTATCTATCTATTTATCTATAACTATCTATATTATCTATGTCTATTATCTATCATCTCTATCTCTATCATCTATCTATATCTATCTTCTATTTATTTATGACTATATATTATCTACTATTATCTATTTATCTATCAATCTATCATCTATATCTATTTATCTATCTACTATCTATCATTTATATCTATCTGTCAATCATGTATTATCTATCTACTTATCCCTATTTATCATCTGTTCTATCTATCTATCTAATCTATCATCTATCTGCCTATCTCTATCTATCATCTTCTATACCTATCATCTATCTATACCTATTATCTATCGATCTATATCTATCTGCCATCTATCTATATCTATTATCTATCCATCTATTTATCATCTATCTATATCTGCCTATGATCTAGCATCTATCTATACCTATCTATTATCTATTTATATCATCTATCATCTATCTATTACTATCTATACCTATTTGTTGTCTACCATCTATCCATACCTATCTATCTATTATCTATCTATCATCTGTCTATCTCTGCAAGTGTGTAGACTCTGCCTTCTACTCTATGATTTTTCTCTGCCTCCTCCTTCTGCCCAGAGTAGGGGCTGAGTATAAGGGAGACAGACAGTGGAAGCCAAGGGCCACCATGGGCCCATCAGCCCCGCCCCTTCTCATCTGTGGCGTGAGGCTGCTGCATTGTACGACTCTGGGGGCTGGGGATTGGTATGATGGGCATCCCCAGCTCAGTGGGCCTCTGCAACTGCCACACTAGCTATGCCTGGTCCCGGTTTAGAGTTTTGTTTTTTTTTTTTCTGGCTGATCTTTTTTTTTTTTTTTTTAGTTGGAGTTTTACTCTGTCGCCCAGACTGGAGCGCAGTGGCCATTCCCGGCCACCGCAGCCTCGACCCGCTGGGCTCCGGCGATCCTTCCGCCTCAGTCTTCCGAGTAGCCGGAATTACAGGTGCGCACTACCACGCCTGGCTGATTTTTTATTTATTGTAGAGACGAGGTCTCGCCAAGTTGCCCAGGTGGGTCTTGAACTCGTGGGCTCAGGCAATCCACTCACCTCAGCCTCCCAAAGGTGAAGGATTACAGGCTGAGCCACCGAGCCCGGCTTCTGGCTGATTTTAAGTTTTATTTTACAACAAATAACACTTTCCAGGTACCCCAGTCCTTGCCCACAGGGTCAAACCTCAGTGTGGCACCTGTGTGTATGGGGACATGCTCTCTCCCCAAGGCCCTGCGTGGTCTGGGTCAGACCAGCCCATGAGCTCTGGACCTTACCACCAGGTACTGGGTGATAGGCCCTCGTCCTGCCTCAGTGTTGGCCTGAGCTGCTGGGCCAGGGCTGCGGCCGCATCCTGCCTCTGTCTGCGGCTGCTCCTGGACCTGATAGTTTAGTTTTTAATTTAA
Organism: Carlito syrichta; assembly: GCF_000164805.1. Taxonomy (NCBI): domain Eukaryota; kingdom Metazoa; phylum Chordata; class Mammalia; order Primates; family Tarsiidae; genus Carlito; species Carlito syrichta. Next base: position 302,856 of record NW_007245924.1, read on the forward strand.
TTTTATATTTTATTTTACTTTACTTAATTTGAAAGAGGGTCTTGCTTTGTCACCTAGACTGGAGTGCAGTGGTGCTGTCAGAGTTCACTGTAACCTCAAACTCTTGGGTTCAAGTAATCCTCCTGCCTCAGCCTCCCGGGTAGCTGAGACTACAACTATGCACCACCATATCTAACTTTTAAAAAAAAATTTTGTAGAGATGGAGACTCACTGTGTTGCCCAGGCTGGTCTCAAACTCCTGACCACAAGCAATCTTCCTACCTTGGTCTCTTAAAGCGCTGGGATTAGAGGTGCATAGCATTATGCTCGACCATGGTCCCAATTTATTAAATGGGCCCCAGTGGAGTTTGGGTTGTCAAAAAGAGCCTAAATTGAGATGGCATTGGAGCATTGGTCTCCATGTATAAACTCTTCTTTAATGTTCCAGTTGGTCAAAGGTCTCCCAGCACCCATCTCAGCAATCTGTAACAGTCAGCAAAACAAAGCCCACAAGCTGGTCCTGCTTCTAAGCTCTCTTTCTCCCAAAGGCAGCTGTAGAGCTGATGGAATTGAAATTTGATGGAGTTGAGGTTTCCATTCCTACTTTGATTTGCTTCCATGTTATGTAACAAACATTTATACTAAAAGAGCCACTGCTCTGAGCCAGACCTTGTGCCAGTCCCAGGAACAAAGATGTCTTGGGTTCTGTCCTCAGGCGGCATGCAGTTGAGTTTGCAAGATAGGTAGGAGGTACAGAGACCATCTCAGTCCAGCCCAGTAAGGGCACTGATCAAAGCCCCCTGACTGGAGCCCAGAGCAGGAAGGAAGTAACTCTGTTGGGTGTGAGGGTGGGAAGAGAGCTCAGGAAGTCTCTATGGTCTGAATGTTTATGTTCCTCCAAAATTCACGTGTTGAAACCTAATTCCCAAGATGATGATATTAGGGGATGGGGCCTCTGAAAGGTGATTAGGTCATGAGGGAGAAGCCCTCATGATGAGATTAGAGCCCTTAGAAGGAGAAACAAGAGAGAGCTTGCTTCCTCTCTTTTTGCTCTGCCATAAGAGTGTACAATAAAGAAAATGGCCATCTGCAAACCAGGAAGTGGGCCCTCATCAAGAACTGAACCATGATGGTGCCCTGACCTCAGACTTCCCATCTCCAGAACTGCGAGAAATAAATATTTAAACTGGGTGCGGTGGTTCAGGCCTGTAATCCCAGCACTTTGGGAGACTGAGGCAGGAGTGCTTGAGCCCAGGAGTTCAAGACCAGCCTGGACAACATAGAGAGATCCCATTTCTATGAAATAAAAAAATAGACCAGGCATGGTGGTGTGCGCCTGTAGTTCCAGTTACTCAGGAGGCTGAGATGGAAGAGTCTCCTGAGCCCAGGAGGTCGAGGCTGCAGAGCGCCATGATCATGCCACTACACTCCAGCATGGATGACAGAGTGAGACTCTGACTCAGTCAATCAATCAATATCTGTTTAAGCCATTTCAGTCTATGGTATTCTGCTTGGCCTGAATGCACGAAGACAGAAGTCTTCACAAATGAGGTGTTTCCTGGCCAGAGGGGCAAAATGAGGAGGGTGATGTAGGAGGCTGGAATAACACAAGCAAAGGTCCAAAAGCAGGAGTAGCCAGGTGGGAAATGCAGTGATTTCTGCATAGCTGTTTGACTTTTGCCTTCCTGTGCCTGGCACGGTGTCTGGCACTTAGCTGGTGCTCACGAGCTGTCAGGTGAATGAATGCACCTCCTTGCTCCTGAGAGATTGCGTGCATCTGAAGGCATTCTGGCTGTCTTGTTAGACTGCAAAATAGTTGAAGGTGAGTCTGTGAGAGAGTAGTGAACATATCAGATGACATGGAGGGTAGGGTAAGGAAGTGGTCTAGAACCTCGGTCTCCTGGCTCCCAGCCCAGTGGTGCTCTTCTTCTTCCTTCTTTCTTCTTCATAAGAAGCAATTTATTTTGGCCAGGTGTGGTGGTTTATCCCTGTAATCCCAGCACTTTGGGAGGCCAAGGTGGGAGGATTACTTGAACCCAGAAGTTAGAGACTGGCTTAGGCAACATAGTGAGACCTTATCTCTATAAAATTTTTAAAAATTAGCAGGGCATCATGGAGTGTGCCAGTAGTTCCAACTACTTGGGAGACTGAAGTGGGAGGAATGCTTGAGCCCGGGAATTTGAGGCTGTGTTGGGCAATGACCATGCCACTGCATTCCAGCCTGGGCACCAGAGGGAGACCCTGACTGAAAAAAAAAGTGAAAACCAAAAAACCTCCCAAAAGAAACATACTTTATTTTTATTTTATTTTATTTTTATTTTAGAATCGGGGTACACATACATGTTTGTTACATGGATCTATTGTGTAGTGGTGGGGATTGGGTCTCAGGTGGCCCACTCCCCAGATAGTGAACATTGTACCCAATAGGCAATGTCTGAACCCTAACACTTTTCTCCGCCTCCCTCCTTATTGGTGTCTCCAGTGTCTATTATTTCCGTCTTTGTGACCACCTAGTGTCTGCATATGAGTGAGGACATGCAGTGTTTGGTTTTCTGTTTCTGAGTCAGTTCACTTAGGATGATGATCTCAAGTTCCATCCATGTTGTTGAAAGAGGACTCCATCCAGTCCTCTTTTCACTTCAGCTTCTCTCCTCCCAGTCCACACTCATTTCTTCATCCTCTAAGCTCTTTCAGCACTTGCAGTTCGAGCCACGTGCTCTCACGCTGATTCCCCAGCCCTTTTGTACTGTATACTGACTGTTTCTTGTGTGTTCCACTTGTCTCTCCAACTGGACCGTCGGCTCCTTCAAGGCAGAGACTGTGTTCTTGACAGTGAATGATAAGCATGCAAAAAAACTGCGGTTGGGGGGCAGGAGCAGTGGCTCATACCTGTAATTTGGGAAGTCAAGGTGGATGGATTGCTTGAGCCCAGGAGTTCAAGACTAGCCTGGAAACATGGCGAGGACTCGTCTCTACAAAAAGGAAATTAAAAAATTATCCAGGCATGGTGGCACACATCTGTAGTTCCAGCTACTCAGGAAGGATCTCCTGAGCATGCCACTGCACTCCAGCCTGGGCAACAGAGTGAGACCCCCAACTTAAAAAAAAAAAAAAGAGGAAAGAATTAAAGAAATGTAGACAAGCGTTTTCCCTCCTTCTAAGAGCCTTGTGGGCTTATTTTTTGAGGGCCAGCTTCCTCAAATTTAGAGGTTCAAACCCTCCACGCATGCAGCTCATGGCCCTGTCCACACAGCGTGCAGGGAAATTAATGTGGTACAGAACCTACCAGTCCTTCCCTTGGGGAGTTAGCTGCCTGGAAAAGGAGGGAAAATGGCCCCCAATGTAGTAGAAGGGTGGGTTGCTCTTGTTTTGTGAATCAGTGTTGTTCCTGAAATGTGCATGGGAGTGGAATCCTGTATTTGATGGGCTGGGGAAAATCACTAGTTGAGGAAATCCAGTGATGACATTTTGGAAACTAATGTTATTGAATCATTTAATTTATTTCATTTCTCTATGGCATCTTTTGCTTTTTACAGTTGGTATCTATTCATTTACCAATTATCTAAGAAAAATGCATTCATCCCAATGAATTCATCCATCCTGCTGAATACCAACACAGAGTAAATACACACTGACTTATAAAAGGAACACATGTTATTTTACTTGCAGTAAATTCTTTTTGAAAGTGAAGAATCAGCCAGGTGCGGTGGCTCACACCTGTAATCCCAGAACTTTGGGAGGCAGAGGTGAGAGGATTGCCTGAGTCCAGGGGTTTGAGACTAGCCTGGGCAACTTGGCAAGACCTCATCTTTACACTAAATCAAAAAATTAGCCAGGCGTGGTGGCGCACACCTGTAGTTCCAGCTACTTGGGAGGCTGAGGTGAAAGGACCACCCGAGCCTAGCAGGTCAAGGCTGCAGTGGCCGTGAGCGTGCCACTGCACTCCAGCCTGGGTGACAGAGTGAGATGCCTACTTAAAAAAAAAGTGAAGAATCATCCCTTTGATGGATCCACTGTGTTATAACGGGACGAGAAGCTGTGTATGAATAAAAACAGTTCTTCTCACCATTCTCATCTAACAGATGGTTACAGAAAGTGAAATCAGATTTCTCTTTAAATCTCACTGGGACCTACTACCTATTTATCCTATGGAATCTGCAGTCTAGTGAATCAGACAGACTGTTTGAATCCCACTTCTGCCATTACTGAGTGACCTTGGGAGAGTGATATAGCTTTCCTGGCCCTCAGTTTCCTTGGCTATAAAATGGGGACAGTTATAGCCACTACTTCATAGGATTGTTACGTGGGTGAAAGGCAACACCAAATGTCAAGATCGGAACTGTGAGAGAGGGGTGATCTTCCTAAGGTGACCCTGAAACACACACTACATTACTGTAGGAGCATGTTCTCCCCACTGTGCACCCACAGTATAAACTATTTTACCGATGGGAAGGTGGGGTAGAGTTGGGGAGGGCTAGGCATATGTGGGTTTCAGCAGGCCATCGACACATTCTTCTATGGCACCCTTATTTGCAAGGCATCCAACAGGGCTAGGAGACAGGCTCATCCTAACGGTAAGCCAGAGCTCGTTTGAGTGGCTCACGTACTCAAAATAGAACAGTAGAGACACAGATGACAGGCAAATCCTGGAAGCTTTCTGCAGCAGATGACGACGATCCCCTGCCCTCCCCCATCTTCTTGGCCTCGCTGAGGTGACCTGCAGCTGCAGGACAGGGTTGTTTCCAGCATGCCACTGCTTCCCACCTCCAGTGCCTGAGCCTCTCTGCTGGAGGGAGGGGGGGCTTTCTATAGCCCTGGGGAGAGGAATCTGGAGTGTGGAGGAGTTGACACCCCTGGGTAACCTTCAACTGATGGGGGTTGGGAATCGGTGGACGAAAGCTCCAGCCCCTCAGCAGGACCATTTTAAGGAATGACCCCACAGTTTCCCAGTGGCCCCCGGCAGCAGGGAGCTCTCGTCGCCCCAGAGGCAACGTGCTCTTCAATGCTTTTTGACTTCACCAGATCACCTCCCCAGTAAACTACCTGTACCCAAGTTCTTGTCTCTGGTCTGCTTTTAGAAAGGGGACCACAACGAAAACACCTTTCCTCTCTTCTACAATTCACACAAGATCCAGGTGTGAGGAAACAAGAGCGTGAGAAAAGCTCACTACAAAAGAAATGTAATCACCCTACCCCACATCTGTTTTCAAAGCACTTTCTTCCTCCCCTGTCCTTGTTATTCAAAGCAGGACAAGCAGCAAGAGCATCATCACCTGTGAGCTGGTGAGAAATGCAGACCCATTCCAGGCTGGCTGGATCCGAATCTGCATTTTAATGAGCTCGCCAGGTGCTTCTCGGGCACAGTTTGAAAAGCCCGACTCCGTGCTAGCTTATCTTCCTAGCCCTCAGGAAGGCTCTATGAGAAAATATTGCTATTTGTAGTTGAATAGTGTTCCCCTTAAATTCATGTGCACCCGAAACTTCAGAATGTGACCTTATTTGGACATAAGGCCTTTGCAGGTGTAATTGGTTTAAAAAAAGGTCTCATTGGAGTAGGATAGGCCCTAAGCTCAATGACCGGTGTCCTTATAAGAAGAGGACAGGACACAGAGAGACACACAGAGAAGAAGGCCATGGGACAGAGCCTGGGGTTATGCTGCTGTGGAGTATTGTCTGGACATGGACTGTTTCCCCCTATACCTGGCTTCTTCCTGTCCCCTCCCATAAGGATGCCTTTGGCCAAGGCCAGTCTCTAAAGGGTATGCATATTCTCATAATGAGTCATGGGATGCAGGTGACTGAACCAAAGCTGAAAACAATGTAGTCGTCATGTTTAATCTAAGTAATTGTACACACTGTATAGGAATATGAATGATTAGCTTGATTGCTGTGATTATAAAACTACTTGCTATAATGTCCGAGGTGAGGATTCTTCACCGACCTGCTGCCATCGCCATCCGTGTCGCTTGTAAATTTTAATAAGCCAATGTTTTTCCCTGCTGAACCTCTGGGTGACTTCTTTGGAATAGTTAAACATTACACGCAAGCCCTCTCAGATTTGGGATTACAACGTTACAGCTGCCATAAAGCCAGAGAACCCCAGGAGCCACCAGGAGCTGGAAGAGGCAAAGAAGAATCCTTTACAGAGGCCTTTGGAGGAAGTGTGGTCCTGCTGATATCTTGATCTCAGACTTCTAGCCTCCTGAACTGAGAGAATACGTTTCTGTTGTTTTCAGCCACCCAGTTTCTAGTACTTTGTTACGGCAGCCCTAGGAAACTGATACACTATTATTCCCAATTTCACAACCCCATAAGCAGCAAAGCCAGGACTTGGTCTAGGCACAGTTAGAATCGCTGATTAAATACCCCGTGATGGGATGCCTGGCCTCAGGGGGTCCCTGGCCTCATTTCCAGAGACCTGTTCTTAGTGCTGTCTTGCTCCACATTTGTTAGCCAGAATTTGGGGGACAGGCACAGTGCAGGCTCAGGTGTGTAGATGACATGAGGTTGGGAGGCTGGTTAATATGATGGATGGTTGAATTGGGACTGGAAAGATTTAGACAGGTTAGAACAATGGCCCAACCAAACGAGGGGAACCCCGCAGGGATGAGGAGAAAGCACAACACTTAGGTTACAAAAAGCAGCCACAAAGACACTGGATGGGAAAAGGTGGCTTCACAGATGTCCTGACTGGAAAAAAAACCAAAAAAACCCAAAAAACTGTGGTGGGTGGTAGGTGGGTTTAAGTGACCTTCAGATCTGCTGGAGCTGAGAGTGTGATGCAGTTGGTGGTACAGAAACACAGCCTTCTGCGGCGTCAATAGAAGTGTGTGCCCCCAGTGGGTGGGGACAGTATTGTCAGTTTCCACTTGGTGCTGCTTACACAGCCTCTGGAGCACTGGGCTCCAGGGGCACCACTTTCCAAAGCCAACACTACAAACTAGAGTGTTTGGAGGGTGAGCAGAATGATGAGAGTTCAGAAATAAAACAACAGTAACAGCTACCATTTCTTTCTTTTGTTTTCTTTTTCCTTTTTTTTTTTTTTTTTGGAAGAGACGAGATCTTACTCTCTCCCAGCTAGAGTGCAGTGGCCCAATCATAGCTCACTGCAGACACAACTTCCTGGGCTCAAAGTGATCCTCCCATCTCAGTCTTCTGAGTAGCTAGGACTATAGGCACACACCACCATACCTGGCTAATTTTTTATTTTACTTTTTTGTAGACAGGGTCTCGATATATTGCCCAAGGCTAGCATTGAACTCTGGGGTTCAAGGGATCCTCCTGCCTTGGCCTCCCAAAGTACTGGGATTACAGGCCAGAGCCATCACGCCCAGCCAACAGCTACCACGACTTAAGTGCTTCTTATGTGCCAGTGACTGTGCTAAGTAAGGTAAGACAAACACTGGCTCGACCTTGGGAGGCTTACAAGTCTGCTGGGCAATGGCAGATAAACCCCGAAGCAGATACACACATGTATTTATTTTTAAAAACCTGTAAGTGCTACAGAGGAGTGCAGGGTGCTATTACCTAGATAATCTGCCCCAGAGTGGGGATCAGGGCTGGCTTCCTTGAGGAAGCAGCATTTTCATCTTTGAACTAAGAAGGCTGAGTAAGTATTACTCAGGGAACCAGTTGCACCTTTTAAACAAACAGAACAGCAGGTTCAGAGGCCCTGGGGCACATTTGAGGAACAGAGAGAAGAGTGGAATGATGGAATGTGACTTGGTTTGACAAGGGTCCCGGAAACATCACTTTGACTGTGTTGTGAGGGATGGGTTAGAGAAGGGCAAGGGTGGGTGCAAGGAGACCAGTCAGGAGGGGGTTGCCGCCATCCCATGTTAGTTTCCTATTGGCGCTGTAACACACTGCCACACACTTAGTGGCTTAAAACAACATAGATGTATTCTCTTACAGTTCTGGAGGTCAGAAGTGCAAAATGAGTCTCCTGAGGCTAAAATGAAGGTGTCAGCAGGGCTGTGTTTCTTCTGGAGGCGCTAGGGGAGAATCTGTTTCCTGGCCTTGTCCAGCTTCTAGAGGCCGCTGCATTCCTTGGCGCATGATGGCCTTCCATCTTCAGAGCCAGCGGGGGCCGGAGGGGTCTTTCTCACATTGCAACTCTCTCAATCTGACTCTCCTGCCTTCCTCTTTTGCTTCTAAGGCCCCTCATGATTATATTGGGTCCATCTAGATAAACCAGGATCACTCTCTGATTTCCCTATTTTTTAGTTGATTTTTGAGTCAGTTTCTCACTCTGTTGTCCAGGCTGGAGTGCAGTGGCACGATCACGGCTCTCCACAGCCTCGATCTTCTGGGCTCAAATGATCTTTCCACCTCACCTTCCCAAGTAGCTGGGATTACAGGTTTGCACCACCATGCCCAGCTAATTTTTTGATTTTTGTGTAAAGACGAAGTCTCGCTATGTTGCCCAGGTGGGTAGCAAACTCCTGAGCTCAATCAATTCTCCTGCCTCAGACTCCCAAAGTGCTGGGATTACAGGCCTGAACACCGTGCCTAGCCTAATTTCCCTATTTTAAAGTCAGCTGATTAGCAGTCTTACCACCCCTTGCTACATAACATAATATATTCACAGGTTCTGGGGGTTGGGATGTGCCCATCTGTGGGAAGCCATTATGCTACCTGCTACACATCCTGGTTTACACATATTACCTCATTTAATCCCCACACTCTTTCCCCACGAGGTTGGTACTATTATTCCCTTTTACAGGTCGGACATTGAGGCTCACAGAGATGACGTGCCTGAGGTCATACACAGTGGGGAGTGACAAAGTCCAGAGTTAGACTCCAGGCTACTTGACTTCAGATCTTGTGACCTTAACCACTACCAGATCCTGTAGCTTCATGTCTTATGAGGACAGCGAGAAAGGCCAGAAGATGTTTGCTCTGGGGAGCTGTGCTAACTTCCAGAAGGCAGAACCAGGTCAAGACCTACAAGGAGGTAAATGCCAAATTTAGAGACTCAGAATGTTAGAGGGAGAAGGAACCTCCTCAGAGGTAATCTTTTCTTCCAAGGAAACTAAGGCCCATAGAGAGGAAGTAATCTACTCAAGGTCACACAGCTGATTTGTAACCTAATAAAGCACTTCCTAACTATTACAGTTCTCACAACAATGGTATGGGTTGTGGAATTAAGTGAGGATCTCCTCCTCATTACTGGGGCAAAGATGGTTGAACCACTAATGGGGGACCCTGCATGGAGCACAGGTGTGTTGCATGTAATTTTTCACTAACAAAGCACAAAAGTTTGTGAATGATTTCCTTGTCTTAATAAATTAGAGCAGTTCTTCTTTCAATAGTCTCATTCCCGTTCATTTGTTTCCTGGTCTGAGTTGTTTTTTTCCAGTCAGGTTTATAAGGTATAAATTACATACACTGAAATTCACCCTTTTTGGTGTATGTGTACAATTTCAATGAGTTTTTGCTTGTTACTTTTTTTTTTTCTTTAGAGATGGGGCTTTGCTCTGTTGCCAGGTTACAGTGTGGTAGTGCAGTCATAGCTCATTGCACCCTCAAACTCCTGGCCTCAAGCAATCCTCCTGTCTCAGCCTCCTGAGTAGCTGGGACTATAAGTGCTTGCCACCACACTTGGCTAATCTTTTTTATTTTTGTAGAGGTAGGGGTCTTGCTATGTTGCCCAGGCTGGTCTCAAACTCCTGGCTTCAAGAGATCCTCCTGCCTTAGCTTCCCAAAGTGGTGGGATTACAGGCATGAACCACTACACCCGGCCTCAATAAGTTTTAACAAATGTATATAGTCAGACAACCACCACTACCACTACTACCACATTCAAGATAGGAAACATTTGCATCACCTCCACAAGTTCAAAAAGTTTTCTGTGTCCCCATTTTTATAAGCTTTATAAAATAACTCTAAATTCACAAGAAGTTGTAAAAATAACATAGAGGGGTCCCCTGTACCCCTCAGGCAGCTTTCACCCACTGGTAACTTAGTAACCACAACACAATGTCAAAACCAGCAACAGTGGCATCAGCTCAATACCCTTAAGGGGACGCCAGGCCTGACCTGATTTCATGAGATTTTCCTTGTGCCCGTATGTGTGTGTGTGTGTGTGTGTGTGTGTGTGTGTGTGTGCGCGCACAGTTCTATGCCAATTCATCACGTGTGTGGTTTTGCATAACCACCACCATTGAGAAACTCCCTCGTGCTGCTCCTTCCTACCTGCATCCTCTCCCTCCCTCCAGTCATTCCTAACCCTGTTCCTATACCCCTTTTCCTGCGCTTCCTTTTGAAAGTGCATTTTAATTTATTTTTTTTAAATTTAATTTAATTTTTAAGTTGTGGGGTACAAGTCAGGATTGCTTACATAAGTGGTTTAGGTACAGGTGCAGTTTTGGGCCTCACACTGGACCCCACTTCACCTGGATTAGGATCAGGCATCCTTACTGATGTTATGTGCCCCCCGCCACTGCAGTGTCCCGCTACTGCCAATCCCTTTTCTGTAGTATTATGATAGGTGTTCAGAGTCCTGAGAGTGCATTTTTAATTAGAAAGTACTTGGATGAATCAATTCACGTTGGAAAAACTCCAAACTATTCTGGTATTTTTTGTTTTTTGAGTTGGAGTCTCACTCTGTCACCCAGGCTGGGGTGCAGTGGTACACTCACGGCCACCCTGGCGTTGACCCGTTGGACTCCCGCGATCCTTCTGCCTCAGCTTTCCAAGTAGCCGGAACTACAGGCGTGCGCTACCATTCCTGCTAATTTTTGATTTATTGTATAGACGAGGTCTCACCAAGTTGCCCGGGGCTGATCTTGAAACCACTGGCTCAGCTCAGGCAGTGCTGGAATTACAGGCTGAGCCACCGAGCCCGGCCTATTCTGGTATTTTTAAAGAACTCCTTGAGACTCCTTTCTCAAGCTTATTCCTTTAGTGCAGGTGATCACAGCTGGGGTGGGGGTATCCTAAGCGTTTGTCTTTACAGTTGCACACAGTACATACATTCTGTGCACACGTACAGTATCTATAGAAATATATGGTTGTGTGTGTGTTTCATGTAGACATTGTATCATGCATATTGTCCCACACCTTGGGTTGTTTTTTTTTTTTTCACTCAACAATATGCCTTTCATCACAAAAAACCAATTAGTCAGTGAGGTGATAGATATGTTCATTTGATTTAATCATTGTACAGTGGACACATACAGGACCACCTGAGGATTCTCAAATCCTCGAATGCTCAAGTCCCTCATATAAAATGGAGTCATATTTGCATATAACCTATGCACATCTTCCTGTATACTTTAAACCATCTCTAGTTTACTTATCATACCTAATACTATGTAAATGCTATGTAAATAGTTTTACTGTATTGTTTAGGGAATAATGACAAGGAAAAAAACTTCTGTACATGTTCAGTCCAGATACGACACTCCAATTTTTTTCTGAATAGTGTCTATTCACACTTGGTTGAATTCTCAGATTCAGAGCCTGCAGATAAGGAGGTCAACTGTGTATCAGAACATCACAATGAGGCCAAGCACAGAAGCTCACGCTTGTAATCCCAGCATTTTGAGAGGCCGAGGAGGGAGGATGACTTAAACCAGGAGTTTGAGACCAGCCTGGGTAATATAGCAAGACCTTGTCTCTACAAAAAAAATTTAAAACATTAGCCAGATATGATGGCATGCACATGTAGTCCCATCTACTCTGGAGGCAGAGGTGGGAGGATCGCCTGAGTCCAGGAGGTCGAAGTTTTGGTGAGCCGTGATCATGCCACCACACTTCAGCTTGGACGATAGAGTGAGATCTTTTTCTTTTTTTGAGTTGGAGTCTCACTCTGCTGCCCAGACTGGAGTGTAGTGGCCGCTCCCGGCCACCGCAGCCTCGACCTGCTGGACTCCGGCGATCCTTCCGCCTCAGTCTTCCGAGTAGCCAGAATTATAGGCATGCGCTACCACGCCCGGCTGATTTTTTGATTTATTGTAGAGATGAGGTCTCGCTTGTCCAGGCGGGTCTCGAACCCACGGGCTCAGGCAATCCACTCACCTCAGCCTCCCAAAGGCGCGGGATTACAGGTTGAGCCACCAAACCCGGCGATAGAGTGAGATATTGACTCAAAAATAAAAATATGTCTTGCACAGCTTTTTCTACACTGACACATCTATGTCTAATACAAAAAAAAAAAAAAAAAAAACAAACGCTGCACAGCATTTCGTAATATGGCTGTTCTATAGTTTATTTAACCAATGCCCTGGTGGAGGACATTGAGGTTGTTTGGAGTTTTTCCCGATTACAGACAGTGCTACGAGGGCCAGCCTCGTGCGCACGTGCTGGTGCTTCTCAGCAGTAGAGAGAGATGGTATGCTTTCTAGAAGGGGGAAGAAGGGTGTGGATCCAGCTGTCAGAGAATTGTCCCAAGCCCTGGCATGGCAGTGAGTCCCCCATGTGGATGTCATCTGGAACCCATTCATTCTGGAGGCTGAGAACTGACAGGCTCGAGGGTTTTGGTGTGTGTGCCTTTGAGCTCTGAGGGTTTGGGATTCTCTGATTTGGCCAAGGTCACTTCACACGAGCAGGTTCGCCTCACATTCCGCCTCAGCCAGCTCTTAGGTCCCACGAGGTGAAGATGCCTAAGGGAGTCTCCTTGATTTGGGAGAAACCATGTACTGTTTTGATGACAGCTATTCTGACTTAATGCTTCCTAGCCCTGGAGAGACCACAGGCCACACTTGCACGATCAATATGATGGGGTGAAGAAATCATCAAGATCCTCTCCAGCAGCAGGGGAGTCCATTTTCTTCTAAGGAAACTAAAACTCAGGGAGGGCCACACAGTTAACAAGTAGCCTCGTAAAGAACTTTCTAACTTGGAACAGGGTAGGGTGGAATTGTTAGCTCTGTGTCTGACCTGTTGCTAAACCTCACTTCCTGCCCAGGGTGAGCCTATCAGCAGCTGGGGAATGGTCACATTGTTAAGTTCTGCCCACCTGAATCCTACCATATGGGCCTCCCAAAAGGCTGTTGGCCAGTCCCAGTCTCATAGCCATGCACCCACTGACCCTCCCTCTACCTTGGTGCCTACATGCTGGAGAAAAACGAAGTGGTAGTTAAAAGAAGAAACAATTACAGTACAAGAATTATTCACATTTTTAAACCATTTTCTGCTCTCAAAAAGTTTTTAACATCTCTCTTCTTATCTGCTTGTCACAGAGGTAGGAAGAGCAAACTCTAGGTTTTCTACTGCAGAAGTAGGGAAACGGAGGCCCACTGAAAAATTAAGTGGTTTGCCTCAGATCATGCCTGCATCGAATTAGCCAGAGAGCTGATTCAGGGACCCTGGCTTCCTGATTTCCAGCCAAAGTCTCTTGCCAACACATTTTACTGCCATCCTTCATCTGATTGCCAGGGCCTTGTGCTCAGAGCCCCGTCCGCTTATATATCTACCTTGGAAAAGACACTGACATATGAACACAGCTCTGTCCTGCCCTTTATGGGCAGAAGCCATGTCACCCTGAAGTTCTGTGACCCTGGAAGAATGAGGACTACATTTCAGTCAACCGAATCTAGATGCTTCACCAGCCAGCTGTTAGGGCCCAGATATGGAAACCGAACCATTGGTCAAATGGGCCCTGACCAAGTGTGGAGCTTTGACCTATTAAACATACAAGTGTCTGCGTGCTCTGAATGAAGGCAAATCGCTGCTTGTGGTGCTCATAGGAGCCTTTAGGGAAAGTTTAAGAAAGTGGAACTCCAGCTGGGGCCTGATGGCACTGGAGAAGAGAGAAGAGCATCCAGGGTAGTGGGCTGGATGGTGCCAAACTATTAAAGCAAGAAAGTAGAAGGCTTGTCCAGAGGTTCCACTGAGGAACCAGCAAGAATTAAGATTGTTGTAGCAGAAAGTATTTTTCCACAATGGCTGCAACACTATCTTCTGTTCTGATGTGCCTATTACAGTACGATTCTGCCCTTTACAGGTAAGGTCTATGTTCTTTCCCCTTGAACCTGGGCAGACTTGTGACTATGGGAAAGAAGTGAAGCTAGGTGACTTCTAAGGCGAGGTCATAAAAGGGGGTACAAGCCAGGCTCGGTGGCTCAGCTTGTAATCCCACGCCTTTGGGAGGCTGAGGTGAGTGGATTGCCTGAGCCCGCGGGTTCGAGACCCGCCTGGG